>NC_091126.1:123002703-123172703 GCF_040183065.1 Periplaneta americana
TCAGTCGGTAGAGCATTTGTGCACTAAGCAAAGGGTCCTGGGATCGATACCAGGCCCCGGAACAATTTTTCCCTTAAAATTATTCAATTCTTTTTCCAGAAAGCTTCTACATGAAAGTCAGATTTGCATATCAATTCACTATTTGCCCAAAAGTTTTGATTTCAGGAAACATTATAAGTGAGTTTGAAATTTTGAATGCTTTTTGCTTAGCACTACACAAGTGGTTTAAGTCAGCAAATCCATACTTACTCCAAACCTTATTTGTTAGAAAACAATAAGCACTGCCAGCAAAATAACCTGTTTGAAATTTCACAATCCGCTAACCATTCTACATTTTCATAATGTGAAATAGAAAAATGTCTAGTGTATTGTCCGCTTTTTGTTTTATATTGTTGCACTAAATTCGGAAGTGGCGGGGAAGGTCTACCCTTATTAACTATAATATGTAATTATTTCTCTTCTAGTGGGCGAGAAGAGAATGATTTTTGCGAAAGATATTTTACATTATAATTTCCAAGTGCTATTATCATTAAATAAGTAATTTAAATTGTTCACCTGAGCTGGCACATAGCTATGAACCCTAATAAAATCTAAACACAGTAAATTCACTCTCACAAGCAGTAAATACACACGCCAAACACAATATTTTATAAGGCTACAATTGACAAGTTGAGCTGCCTGTATACAGGACAGCCTGTGAGCTTGAGAGAAGCGAGTATCCCCACCACTCCACCATGCGTGCGCAGAGAATTATAGCAGTAACTCTTAACCGAGGATGTTCTTTTGTACGACCTGGACAACCAGACCAGACCACATTCCACTTCGTCAGGCAGAGCGTACGGTACATTATAAAACGAAAGCCGTTCTGGGGATGGTGTGCACATTCAACCAGCCAGCATTTAAAATATTTAAATGGTAATAAATTAAAATTAGTCTTGAACTACATACGTCTACTTCCAATGAGATTATCACGCATTTAAATTGTGATAAATTAAAATTATTGTTGTATTATATAAAACAACATTAAATAAAATAAATGAGATTACCGAATTTACAGGGCGTCCAGCGCACACCTTGAACACCCGCAATATACGCTCCTGGAAAATAGGAATATGCTACTGGAGCTAAATGACAGCTGTGAACAGTATGGGATGGAGATAAATGCAAACAAGACAAAGACCATGGTTATTGGAAGTAAAATAAAGAAGGTAATGTTAAATGTTATGTTTTATTTAATGACACTCGCAACTGCAGAGGTTATATCAGCGTCGGCGGATGTGCTGGAATTTTGACCCGCAGGAGTTCTTTTACATGCCAGTAAATCTACTGACATGAGCCTGTCGCATTTAAGCACACTTAAATGCCATTGACCTGGCCCGGGATCGAACCCACAACCTTGGGTTAGAAGGCCAGCACTATACCAACTCGCCAACCAGGTCGACTAAAGAAGGTAATCATGCGAATTGTAAATGAGGAAGTAGAGCAAGTAGACGGACAGCTTCAAATACTTGGGATGTACTATAAGCTGTAACATGAGATGCTGCCAGGAAGTCAAAAGGAGAATAGCAATGGGAAATGAAGTTTTAATAAAAAAAGAGCATCTTCTGCGGACCTCTGGAAAAAGAACTAAAGAAGAGAATAGTGAAGTACTTTGTGTGGAGTGTGACATTGTATGGAGCAGAAACATGGACATTATGATGAACTTAATAGGAGCGACTAGAAGCATTTAAATGTGGATATGGAGAAGACTGGAGTGTGTGGAATGGACAGAAAGAAAAAGAAATGAAGCTGTGATGAAAAGAGTGGGTGAATATGTTGCTGAAACTAATGAGGAAGGGAAAAAGGAATTGGTTGGATCACTGACTGAGAAGAAATTGTCTACTGAAGGTTAAACTGGAAGGAATGATGAACAGGAAAAGAGTTTGGAGCAGAAGAAGATATCAGATGATAGGCGACATGTAGATATATGGATTATATGCGGAGGCCATGGGCAGAAAACTAGGAATAAATACATCTTGATTACACAACTTTTAACACTGTATCACTTCGGAATATGTATTATATGAGTTTCTTGTGTTAAATTCTGTCATCCACATCACAGACATCATCACAAAACAAAACTACTTCAGATACAATAACAAATATTACACCCAAACTGAAGGCCTACCCATGGGATCACCCATTTCCAGCATACTAGCAGAAATATTCTTACACCACATAGAACAGACATACGTACTAAACAAAGACAACAACAAACACGCAAACATCATCATATATTGGCACAGATACATAGATGATATACTAATACTATACAAAGGACAGATTCAAAACCTGCATCAACACATAAACAAAATACACCCAGAACTACACTACACATTAGAAATTGAAAACAACAACATTCATAAATTTTTTAGACATCACAATAACAAAAGTAGACAACAAACACACATTCAAAGTATACAGAAGACCCACAACAACAACGACACATATACACAACACATCCAACCACCCAACACAACACAAACAAGCTGCATTCCGAACAATGGTACACAGATTACTCAACATACCAGTCAACCAACATGATTACAAAGAAGAGCTAAACACAATCAAATATATAGCACAAGAAAACGGATACAACCCTAACATAATAGACAACATAATATGTAAGACAAAACATAATCACAAAAAACATAAGAATGCAACACAAGCACAAAAACACAAAAAATACATCACACTAACATACGAAAACAAAAACACACATAAGATTGCAACCTCATTCAAGAAATTAAATTACAACATCGCATACAGAATAAATAACACTCTACAAAAACAACTCAACACACAAACAACACAAACAAACAAATACAACCACACAGGCATATACAAACTCAAATGTAACACCTGCAAAAACTTCTACATAGGACAGACAGGCAGATCATTTCAAACACGTTACAAAGAACACATCACAGCCATAACAAAATTACAAAACCTCCACATATGCAGAACACATCACAAATGCTAACCACACCTACAGAGACATCAACACAGACATGGAAATACTATACATCCAACCAAAAAGCCAGAAACTAAACACACTAGAACAATATGAAATATACAGACACACAAAAACACACTCCAATGAAATTCTGAACACACAACTCAATTTCAGAACACACACACTCTTTGACTCCACATTACACCACACAAACACACTCTCACAGGAAAGAAAACAAGAGGTGCCAAGACCAACAACGACCAGTTCTGAGGATGACCCATAATAGGTCGAAACATGTAAACCAGGTATGATAGAATTTAACACAAGAAAGTCATATAATACATATTCCATAGGAATAAATTTTATGATCATATCTATTTGTGGTGGTTTGTTGTTCAGGCAGGTCTTTCTAGTTTACCCAGTTGTTTACCATTAACGGTATCTGACCTTTACAATTTTCCCTTTAACTTAAGAAAATGTGTTTTGATATTATACAAATAGCAATTAGACATGCAGTGATATGAAAGCTTAGAAATAATCACGTGTTTGTTTTTCAGTTTGTTTATGTCTGTATTTACATAGTAGCATTTGCTTCTTTTTTTTCTTTCTTTTAGAGCTTGGTGACAATATAACTGAAGTACAAGCTGTTTACCTCTTAGAAGTGTATGCTGTATTACCGTATTTAATATTGAGTACTGTTTATTTATAAGTAAATAGTCCTAAAATAATAATTAGATATAAAAATATTTCAAATTTCAATTAATGTTTCTGTATTATTCTTTTGTATTTTGTACAATTTGTCAGATAAATTCATTGCAATTTATTTACTCTGATGATAATGGTTGTATATAACATATTTCAGGCACTTATCACATAAATTGTCTATTTATGTGATTGTGATTTTCCCTAAAACTACAATCCCTTACTTATTGTAACACTTTTATAATGCCACCTGAATGCTGAGTAGTCATACATTTGTATGCCGTCTTTTACAGCAAAGCACGTGGCATGTGGAATAACTTCAAAATCCTAAGTTGCTGTGCTGATTTCGTGACACCACTGCTGTAGTCTGAACATGATGAGATTGTGAACCCAGAACTAATCCACTTTTTACTGACGAAGCGTGGCTACATTTATCAGGGTATGTAAAATTCCAAGACAATCTTTATTGGAGTTAGGAAGCAACCCATCAGTTTTATGAGTGCTCATTACATGACATTCATAATGTTCTTCATAAATGTACAGAAGCAGAACTGGCCTAGTGTCCACCAATTAAATTGAAGTGATGTGAAGCTTGTTTACGAGTAGATGGACATCATTTCATAGATTTGTTGTAATTTAAGGTAGGATTAAACACACTGATAGTATTTAATTAAACTGTTGATCCTATAGTTTAATCATGAAATTGCAGTGTAGAGTCTGTTTGCATATTCCACACTGAAGGCGAGTCCTGTTTCAGCAGGTGAAGAACAAGCAATCACCAGTACATATTGTGGATGGTAGGGATTGGAAACTCCGTACATGCGTAGGCTAAGCACTGAACATACCTAAGTGTGTATGTTGTTGTCACTAGTCCAGTTCTGGGCCACCAGACAAGTGCTCCATAACATAGCAGTGGACTTCTTACAGCAATATAGAGCCCCAATATTTATTTTCAGAAACAAACATAAAATATTATTCACTGCACAACACTGGCAGGTCACATATGCCTTTTTTTAAAAGTAAATGTTTTCCCCATTTCTGTCTTTTGTGAAATATAATTCTAAGTTCTTTGACGTATTCTAAAAAGGGAAAACTCCAAATAAGATAAGTGGACTGAAATATTTGAAGGGGTGAGAATGATATAGTCCTAAGTCATACAAACTAAATTTTACAGGAGAGCGTATTAAAGTTTAGAGTTCAGTGCTATTAGGTGAGGTACCATAATTTCTTCGGCGTATACTTACGTCATTTTTTGAGTAATTTTTATAATATTTTGCTAGTAGCTTCCCCATATGTGTAAGAAGTGAAGTGAACTCGAAAGAAAAACCATTTTTGTTAAAATGTAGCTTTGGACTTCGTATCTCATTCTCATCCCTTTATTTAACCTTCTTTTCTTTGTAAATATAATCATTTCTGTCTTTGATGTACTAACAGAGAAGTATTGTTCACAGCACCAAATTTATACTAATTTGAGAGCCAATTGTATGAACGAAAACAGTGTGCTTTCAAGTTTATCAATAGTGATGATAGTCTTATCCTCCAAATAGTCAATATAACCCCTTTTTATTTATAGTATAAAGAAAGCTCTCAACTACTATAATCCACACTGGCAGAGACAATCTGCTTTGAGTGCAGACCTTAGTCACAATTTTTCTTGCAGAGGCATCTCCCACTGTTAATAAATTGTACTGAGAATATGTTTTAGCAGCTTAGAGTGGATTCAGTCCCATTCATCTTATGCTATTGATAGATGCCTTATCAAAATACATTCACTGTCAATGTAACTAGGGTAGACATATTGTTGTCTTAAGATAGATTTATCCTTCAAGTTCCTGCATGTAGTGCTGATGTATGTAAACATGTTGATTTTTGTGCAAAGCATGTAATATTGATACAATCTCTCGCAGGTATCTGTCACAGTCTCTGGAGAATCTTCAAGCAATGAAATGCGATATCTGTGAGGAAATATTTCTCATGAACACATTTTTAGTGGTCAAGCAAGGAGTCCAGACTCTACAGTAGAAGTGATGCAAGGACGCCATTGAACCCAGGTGAGTTAAATGGAGAAATTGACGTGATTGTCCACTTTTATCTTGTGAGCCTGTATAATATTTACCTGCCAATTTGCAGTCCTCCGGTGTTGGGAATCTCGTGCTTTGATCACACAGGTTGAAGATAGATGACACAGTCTGGAAAGTGAGTTTTAAGCACCAAACCAGCTTTCTCACTGGGAATGTACAGTTTTCACTTTTAAAGCAGCTTGGTTATTGGTTTGGATCTTTTGAAAGAATTATTTTTACCTACTACTCTGTTAAGGGGACACACTACTGAGATTTCTAATCTCCACAATTTTGATTGTAAGTTTTTGAAATTTTAAAATCAAGTAGATGTTGATGAGTTACATGTGCACAATTATTTTCAAATTTTTATGTTGAAAAATGTACTCAGAAAAAAATAAAATATAAAAAAATTGTTTATAATTTTAGTAAACAAGACTACCTACAATGAAATGGTGCATGGGTGCGTTCCTAGTCAATACAGTTCATCAGTAAAGAAAATTAACTTTTAACATTTATTTTTTTGTCTTTTCAACTTCACTGCTTGGCATAAAACAATCGCAACTTGTTTAAAAATAATAATATCTCTAAATGAATGCACCATTTCATGCAGAGAACAGTACTGAATATGTGTTCAAAGTTTCAACACCCTAGGCTCACCCATTCTGGAGATATCCAAGGCCCTACATCAGTGGCTGCGCAGACCATACGGGACAGGTCAAATAGAACGTTGCGCACGACGCCATTACTGTGGCAGCTCAAGCTAGCAGGCTATTAAGCTTCTAGCTACAAATATCACAAATATAAGTATCCGGACCCTTAATAATACATAAAAATATGATAAACTGTGAAATTATTATTTATCCTTACTATAATAAAACAATAAGTACACAATACGATTTATAAAACCAATATAACTGGATCACATTCCGTCAATAAAGTTTCATACGAAGGCCTGCCTACTGTACTTGAAGAAATAAAGTACCTACATTATATGCTCTATACTTATATTATTTTTTTTTTCAAAACTAACAATCCTCTTGATATTTATGTATTAAATACTATACAAGTGTTATTGTGACGAACAAAGTGACAATAAAAACGGACAGGAATGAAGAAAATGTAGACCTACTATTTATCCTAAAAAAAGTAAAGAGACTTTATTATGTTGAGTGCTATTAATCAATCCACTAAATCTTACTTCAAAATGCATTAAATTGGAATCTCAATAATAATAATAATAATAATAATAATAATAATAATAATAATAATAATAATTTAGGGCTATTATATTAAATAATAATAATATTATTATTATTATTATTATTATGGGGTATTGTAGCTCTCTTTATTAAATCAAGCGTCAGATCTGAAGAAATTTGCTGTTTACAATGTCATGCAAATTTTCGTTAATCAGGTTGTTTTTCCTTCAGTTTTTTTGTCAAGCTTCTTATGTTTGATATTATTATAGTTGCATTTCTGTCAAATCCTCTGATTGAGGTTCTGGCTGATATGTAGGCCTACATCTATTATCAGGCAGTACATCTCACTTGACGATATGTGTCAGAGGAAGAACAATTGTTTGTATGCATCTGAAGTCTACTAGTGTAATATGTAGCTAGTCAGCGATGTATGCAATGAAGGGGAAAATGAACTGGCCACCCTACCCCATTATGTCCTGACCTAGCTGCTTTATAAGTGGAGCCGTCTTGATATCACGACCTGTCTTCGGACAGTTTACTAAACAACAATCTGTCACATTTTCTTTTACAAGCCAGATTTCCGGAAGCAATCTTCTGTGGAATGTTCAGAATACAATTTATGTTGTGATAATTTGTTCGAATAAAATTATCTCTTCTGATGGCAGATAAACAATCGCAACAGTAGTTCTGGCCTTTTTTTTTTAGGGGGAAAGCTAGAAATAACACATTTTATAATAATGTTTGTATCATATTAAAAAAATAGCAGCAATATGTTTGCCGAAATAGTTTTAGTGTAAGCTAACAGAATAATTCAATCTACATAAAAGTGCTATTTATTGCCTGCATTAATTGCACCTTAAACTATTAGATGCATTTAAATGTCGTTATTTACGCAAGAAAAGTGATGCTGTAGCCTTTCCTGAACCGATTTGTGCAGTCATAAGCCTTACAAAAATGCATCATTATGATTGCAACTTAAACTACTAGATGCATTTAAATATCGTTATTTACGAAAGAAAAGTGATGCTGTAGCCTTTTCTGAAGCGATTTGTGCAGTTATAAGCCTTACAAAAATGCATCATTATGATAGATTCATCAAATGCACACTGCATATACTCGCAGTCACTATCACAACTACCTGTTAAATGCCACACTTGCCACAATGATGTCGATGTGCGAAGAGTTTCAATTTTGTACAGCACAGCAGCGCTCGCTGTGCGTCTAGGTAGGTAACTATAACGTCATTTGAGATATCTTATCTCTAGTAAGTTAAAATGTAATAAAAACTTGATTTTCTGTAAAAACACTTTAAAGTTTACAATGTGAATATTCAACACAAAAATTACTTCTACGAAGTCAAATGAATTTATAACCTGATTAGAAGCCTCCTGCCTGATAACTGCAACCTTCCTTATTCTTTTTGGCTGTTTCTTCTCTCCTCTTTGCAATGTTCACCTGTTGCCAGAATCGTTGTCGCTGGAGCGTTGAACAGTGAATACTTCGGGAAATCCGTCTCCTGTCCCTTATGGTATCAATGGTGTTGGTCTGCTCTCCTAATAGGACAGTGTTTTGGTGTACCCAACATTGAAGTCGCTCACTGCTTCAGCCACAGCATCAAACACACGGTGTCTCGACACAAAAGTTTCTTTAGGGCATTTGTTCCAAATCATACTGTGTAGGCACTCATTGGCATTTTGTGTCCTACCCAGTAAACACCTTTCTAACAGGCTAGTTGAGACAAGTCTCTGGTAGAAAGGAATAATTTCTTTCAGGACCTTGCCAGAGATGGGGGCATGAATATGCGCTTTGTGTGAACCAGGGTTTTCATTGTTTGCAAGTGCCCTGTTATAGAAACACCATGAATTAGAACCAACGGGGCACTTGATGTTAAAAATGTTTCTCATCTGTCGAACTACAATGATGTAAAGTAGCAAATACTGCCGCTTTCATTGTTTCCACGTCGTGAGTGTTATTTTTCACAGCATTATGATAGTATCGAGTGAGCTTTTTTAACGAACCATCAGTGAGAGACCCAAATGCTTTTCCCTCCTAGAGTAACTCCACGTTTACTACAGTCTTTCACAACCTGTCTCAGTCCAGTACCCAAACGCTTTGCGATATGATTAATACATTCTTCCTTTTTCAGCTCAATTCCATCACCATACACCTGTAGTTGCTGTAAATGGCTAAAAGTTTTAGCATCACCATCTGAAAGCATTGTTGTGTACCTAAAACCATGCTTTATTGACCTTTTCCATAGTTTCTCTGCAGCTATCATTTCCATTGCTGGAGATGAACCAGTGTAATTCTATACATCTTGATTACACAACTTTTAACACTGCATCACTTCGAAATATGTATGATAAGTACTTTCTCGTGTTAAATTTTAACGTACCTTGTTAACATGTTTCGACCTATTTTCGGTCATCTTCGGAACTGGTCGTTGTTAGTCTTGGCGTCTCACACGAAAACACACCCCAACGATATTCTCAACACACAACTCAATTTCAAAACACATACACTCTTTGACTCTACACTACGAACGCACCCACACAGGAAACAAGAAGCACCAAGACCAACAACGACCAGTTCCGACGATGACCGAAAATAGGTCGAAACATGTTAACAAGGTTCGTTAAAATTTAACACGAGAAAGTACTTATCATACATATTCCGAAGTGTAATTCTGTTGGCAATCCAAGTGGCCTTCTTTCCACACAAGATATTCAGGACAGTGTAAACCTAGCTCCTTTTCTGCAATACAACAGGACAGACAAAATTTGACACTTCAAAATCTATTACTAGGCCTGTTACCAGTTCAACAACACATCCCACACCATACAGTGACGTATGGCCCCTCTTGTGCCATGAACCATCGTAACTAACAGAAATGTCTATTGTATCATTTTGTGTTTCATCATTTTCTTCTTGATGTACAGATTTCACTTGTTGTCGAGCTAGCTGCAATGTTTTTTCAATTGCTACAGCACCTGCAGAATGAAGGGCTTTTACATGGTCATCGTAAGTCTTATGTGACATTGTGTGTGTATTTAGCACAGCTGAAAACTTTTCCATTGCTGCATCTCCCTTGCCAATTGATGTGAAAGCCTCAACCACCCTACGATTAACATCCCATGGACTTCTCTGTTTTTCACTTTCTAAACTACTTGAAGTGTAACAGGAACCATTCAAAGTCTCACATGAAGTACATTTCAAAATTATTTTACAGGCGAACCCACTAAAATCAGTTGTATCTAAAACTAAAGTTTTTTGGCAACACACACTACACTGAATATTAGTGAACAACAATACTAAGCAGTTTATGTCTGCTAATATGTACTTTGGAGCATCATCATTATTGTACATAGTGTTCTCTGTTTCAAGAATTTTCTCTAAATCTGTCAGTCGTTTACACTTTTTGTCACAAACTGGTCCTTCAGTTTTATCTGGCACATTACTCGATGAGCACACCCCTGGATCAGTTGTGGAATCGACATCCTGCTTCTTCCATCTAGCATTAGCATGCAACCTAGATAATTCTCTTTTCTTCTTTTTTGAAACATCTTGTTTAGCAATGGTATGCAATTTACTTCTTGCCATTGCTACTATTGTAGGCCTATTCTAAACTAACACGAAAGTACACACAAATAAAACTGCCTAATTCTAGATAAGATCCTATACTAACCAATCAACGAATAATAATAATAATAATAATAATAATAACAATAATTATAACTGCTGCTCAATATAACACCAATTACTGTTGAATAAAACACTTATAATCAAACTGCTGGTTTGTATACAAAACGCAATGATTTCCCGCACTCTTTTGACAATTGTGTTGCCCTCTGCAATATAAATTAAGAAAATGAAGTATGGTGCTCAGAGTAGCGTGTTTCCAAGAACTAATATCGTAAATTAAAAATCAAGTTATTGAGAAAGATACAACATAAAAGTGAACAAGCAACAAATACGAAGTGCCATGCCTCAACGTTTAAATGCTGTCCTGAAGTGTAGTAGTTTAAAAAAACACTAAATAAACAAACTTAGAATAAAGATATCGTGATGAAATCTTCACTAATGTATTCCTCAAGAGAGTGCATTTTTTGAGACCAGATTTGAAAAATCGAAAAAATGACCAAAATTGACGAAAACTCAGTGTCCCCTTAAGTTTCTCCAGCTCTTTGTACCATCATGGAGCAGTATTTTGTACCTGGAGGTTTTTTAGGGCAGTGATGACCAACTCGCATGCTCTTCTGATGGTGTGTGTGTGCGTGAGCGAATCCAAAGATATATGATGGAGACACTTGTCATGCAATATCTTTAAGGTGGTTTGGAGGAGCGTAGCAATATTATAGATTTATGATGCACCTTTGCGAAGTTGGCTGCAGAAATGGGAGTATTTGAGAATCTGAATGGTCATGATCCATTTTTAACTCACTAAAACCTTACAATTGCAATAGCTTTCGTACAATTAGGACAAGGAAGAAGTGAATGAATGTAATCCCGGTGCAAATTACTATAAGAGATTGAGCAGAGCACTGTAAAAATTTATTCTGCCAGCAACAGGAATAAATCACACTTACATTTGGCACAGTTACGCCAAATTGTGCTGTATAATACAAAGAAATACACGCTTATTAATTCCGAGGATAAAGAAAAATATTTGGCCTACATAATTACGCTATTTCCAATTTTATATATGAATAATTTTTGCACAACCAATCTTCTACGAAGTAAAGTTAGGCCTAAGTAATGAAATTACTTTAATAATTCATTATAAGAAATGTTACTAATTAAAGTACATCTACCATACTTATTTCCTTAAAATACATATATCAAAGTAAAGTCTTCTGAATTTTTTCTATATACAGGGTGATTCACGAGGAAATGCCAAAAAATTAGGATATGATAATATCATATCCTAATTCTTAGACCATTTTGAGTGAAAAAGTTCATATGAACATAGGTCCGTTTTCGAATGATGGCAGAACTAGATGCAATATTTTTGGTAAAACGTCTTGCCCCAATGTAAATCAGATGTTACCATATGCTGCTGACGTGAGACAAGGTCACTGATGATGACGTAACATTGGAATCTGCATTGTGAGCGATGTAGATAAGAGAAGAAACAAACCAGGTGGTGGGACATTAAAATGTCACAACAAATATGCTATCACTTATCGGTTCACAGCAGTTCAGTCAGGTACCTACAGTACAGTAGTTATACAGGTACAGTTATCGGAAGTGTTAAGTTGTGTTTTTCAAGATGCCTTATAAATTTTCGACTGCAGGATACTCCGATATTGTGTATGTTTATGGTTTGTGTGATGGAAGTTCCTTGCGTGTCGTCACTGAATGTGACACTTTCTGAACAGAAGGGTACCATATCGAAGAGTATTTACTGTCTATGGGGTTGGATGAAGACTTGGTATAGCAAAGGAGTGGGGAAACGAGAGAGGCGCTAATCGACCGTATTTTGGATGTGGCATAAAGACAACCACTTGCAACTCTCCCGAGCGATGAGCGCGATTCACGCCCAAGCGCAACAGTGCATTGAAGCAGAAGGAGGTACCTTTGGAAATGTGCGAAAATATCGACCCCGACTTCTAGAATATTAGGTATGTATGCATACGTGAATATAAACTTTAAATTTGTCCATTATCTGTCTCTAAATGCGAGTTAGTACAATGGAATCTCAGAAGTTTTTGTGAAATCAAAGAGCCACATCTCCGTAACCGTTCGAAAATGGACCTATATACATTTGAACTTTTTCACTCAGAATGACTTCAGAATTCACATCCTAAATTTTTTACCTTTCCTCGTGAATCACCATTTGTAGTAAGTAATATTATTCTATATACACGTGGCAACAAAATTGAGACGGATTCTAATTTTCTATGTATTATTAAACTGTTACATAGCAAATTCAAAACATGTTCATACTTAAAATATCTCTAGAATTACAAAGAATAAGGACTGGTTATGCATATCGAGGGTATTATAGGAGAAGGGCGTATCAACAAATTTTACATTATTGAAATATTTTAATGGAACCTATTTACGTTTGAAAACAATCGTTTGAGAATTACAGTGGACATGAGGAGGAGTCAAAGAATGATCCTTGTTATGTAGACAAGTATAGTAAAATCCTTCCATTTTTAAATGGCTCTATTGTAAATTTACAATTTTGTTGGTACGCATATGGAGTGGCATGTATTAAATTTTGCATCCATATCAAACCATTGACAAATGCTACACAGTAGAAAGAATTAAACGAAATACGAAGACATTAAAGAAATTGATAGGTTGACGATCATAATATTATATAATTATAAAGAACACATGTCTGCTATCTGGTAGGTTCCAAATTTAAGTAAGGATCTATTTTTAATCCTTAAATAAAATTTAAATTTTCAAATTCACATTATTGAGTTCACAGATGAAAGTACAAGAGTTCCAGCAATGAAATAGAAGGTTTCCTATATCTGATGCTGTCATGCACCCATACACCGTGGCTTCACCACCACCATGCTTTACTGTCTGTGGATGACTTTCTTTCTTGGGTTCTTCTCGTGGTTTTCTCCAGACATTGTTGTGCACTTCATCTGAATAATCGAAATACACTTTTTTTTTTTTTTACTTACGGTTGGCACTTGACTTGTGTCACTCATTCAAACATCCTCATCTAGTGGGCAATGATTCATAGCTTGTAGTTTTTTCAGCTGCCATGAAGGTGTCCCCCTTTGTGCACCATAGGAGTTTCTGATAGCTTACTGTGTTTTTTGTGATTGTCTATAGTAAAGAAATTGAAAGTAATTTTTGCGTCCACCACTGTGGAGTAATGGTTAGCATGTCTGACTGTGAAACGAGAGAGTATGGGTTCAAATCCTGGTTGGGACAAGTTATATGGTTGAGATTTTCCGAAATTTTTCCTCAACCAATTGAAGCAGAATTGTTGGGTAACACGTGGTGTTGGACTTCGGACTCATTTTGCCATAATTTCTTCACAAGTCATTATTACCATAGCTTGGGCTAAGTTTACGGTGTAGCATGCTTTGCTCTATAGCCCACTGTTTCCCAATTGGTGCTCCATGGAACCCTGGGAGTTCATGGTACAAATTTAGGAGGTCCATGACATTATTTACATCTCATAATTTATAACCCACTCAATTTTGAAAAGAATCACTGCAAAATTTTTCCTCTGCATAACCAATGCACTCCTATATGCAAAAGTGATGAAGTACGACTATTTCTGAGTGATAATAAATTTTCCTCTGATCAGTTGAACAACTTCTCTTGGTTGTCTATGGCAGACTACTTAGCAGATATGTTTGTGTACTTGAACACACTCACTATGAGTCTTCAAAGTAGTAGTATGAATATTTTTGACATTGGAGACAGGATTGAGGCAGCAATTATAAAAATACGCCTGTAGGTAAGCAGAGCTGAAGATGGTAGTCTCAACATTGAAGTCATTTCTGAAGTTCGCTGATGAATTGCCACAAGAAGTTCAACATGTCAACATTGAGCATGATTTAGCAACTAGCTTCAGAGATTACCTCCCTCCATCAGATTCTGAAAACTCATGGATTAGAAATTCTTTCGAGTATGGTGTGGTACAATTAAATGTACCGGTAATTTAATTAAATAAGATTATACAACAGTTTTTTAGGGGCCACTACTAGAATCATCACAAGATGTTAGTAAAACAAAATAATCAAATACCAATACCATTTCAAACTATGTTAGTGACATAAAGGTCCAACCATATAAAGTACAAATCCAAGTAATTAATATACTACCAGTATGTAACAGATAATTTTTTTTGTAGGTTATTTTACGACGCTTTATCAACATCTCAGGTTATTTAGCATCTGAATGAGATGAAGGTGATAATGCTGGTGAAATAAGTCCGGAGTCCAGCACCGAAAGTTACCCAGCATTTGCTCATATTGGGTTGAGGGAAAACCCCGGAAAAAACCTCAACCAGGTAACTTGCCCCGACCGGGAATCGAGCCCAGGCCACCTGGTTTCGCGGCCAGACGCGCTGACCGTTACTCCACAGATGTGGACTGTAACAGATAATAAATTAATGGAAATAAACCAATCAATATAAAACAATGTATTAATAGAACATAGGAAAGCTGAAACAGAAAAGAAAACATAAGGAAAGTTAAAAAGATTTTATTTGAGACACATGTGCTGGAATTTGATTGCCAGATGCAAGATCTTGAAGAACAACTGAAACAGGCATTGTGAATCTTTGCACAACACAAGGACCTTTGTAATGAGGTGCCAATTTACTTGTAAAATTCTTTATAGCGTTACTTTGTACATAATTTTTCAACATAACTTTACTTCCAACTTGAAAAGGTGCAGAACACCATAACGGATTATAATAATTACGTACCTTATTATGTGCCAATTGAAGATTTCGTTTGACTCGTGTCCAGTTTTGCTTAATATGCTGTGGAGCAGCATTATCAGGTAACATATCTGTAATAGACCAAAGATTCGATAGGGGATTGTTAGGCTGAAATGAAAAAAACAATGAAAATGGAGTACTACTAGTAGATTCATGCTTCGCTGTATTCAACGCAAATTGTATCCAATGAAGGTTGGAGTCCCAACGAGAATGGTCATCAGCATGATAAGCTATTAAGGCATTCTTGAGATTCCTATTATAGCCCTTGCAAATATTTGGTGTGGGATAATGAGGTGTTAGTTTCGCATGCTTAATTCCTAGAGAAAAAAGGAATCGTTTGAATTGTGAAATGAAATAAGCATTATCTGAGACTAATACTCGAGGAACACCTGTAAAAGCAAACAGATTTTTGAGACAATTAATTGTTATTGTTGACGTTGCATTATGAACAGGAAATAACCAAGAAAATTTTGTAAATGCATCAACAACTACAAAAATATATGTATTTCCATTAGATGTACGTGGAAGTTTACCAAGATAACCAATATAAATTTTTTCCATTGGTGCTGATGTAACATCACTAGATAATGAACCATAATGTTGAAATTGCGCTGGTTTGGACATTTTGCAAATGGCACAGTTTGCTACACGTACTGCTATATCCTTAGCTAATCCAGGCCGAGTAAAGGTTTGTGAAATCTTATGATATGTTTTATAAAGTCCTAAATGACCTCCCATCTCAGACTCATGATAGAAGGAAAAAACAGCGGGTACCAATGCATCAGGCAATACTATTTTATATCTATTCCCACATTGACCATGCTTAACCAAAATTTCACCTTTCAGTTTATAATCAGGAATTATTTCTCCATTCTTAATTCTAACAATCATATCTCGAAGAATGGGATCACCTTGTTGATGACAGCCTATATCTTTAAAAAATAAAAAAAAAAAATGAAATAACTGCACATTGTGAAACATCTTGTTGAGGTGTAATGGAATTATCTTCAGGAATGTGAAACATTCGAGAAAGCACATCAGCAAAATTATTATCAGCACCTCGAATATGATGGACCATACATTTGTAGGTAGATAGTTTAATTGCCCACCTTGCTAAACGACCTGTATGCCTAGTACCCGATAAACAGTATGATAATGCATTATTATCAGTCTGTAATTCAAAGGGTTTATGATTTAAATAAATATGAAATTTATCGAAGCCAATAAAACTGCTAGTGCTTATTTCTCAAAGATAGTATATCATAATTCAGCATCTGTTAATCGCCGAGAAACATAATGAAGAGGCCTATAGTGTCCCACATATTCTTGCAATAATACAGCTGCTATAGCTGAAGACGAATTATCTGTCTGTATAATAAATGGTTTCTTAAAATCTGGAATGGCTAATACAGGTGGAGTTGATATAGCTGATTTCAATGCATCAAATGCCTTTTGTTGTTCTGTCGTCCACTGAAAAGGTACATTTTTCCGACGAAGTCTGTTTAATGGTTCAGCCAATTGAGCATAGTTCGGGATGAATTTAGAAAAAAAATTCACTGCCCCAGTAAATCTTGCTATGCCTTTCACATCTCGTGGTATGGGGTAATCCCATATTGCTTGAGTTCTATCTGGAGCTATTTGAATGCCATAAGGAGACAAAATATGTCCAAGAAAAGAAACTGTAGCTGTTGCATATTTAACCTTAGCCGGATTAACTGTCAAACCTGCATCAGCCAAACATTAAAAAACTAGACGTAAATGTTCGACATGAGATTCAAAATCAGAACTATAAATAAATAAATAAATCATCACTGTATGTGAACAAAAACTTAAATTTGGCATCTGAAAATATGTTATTCATCAACTTTGCTAATATACCAGAGCCGGTAGCTAAACCAAAAGGTAATCTATTAAATTCATACAAAGCAGTTTCAGTGATGAAAGCCGTAAGATGCTTAGTTTCTTCAGACAATGGAATTTGAAAGTAAGCTGAATTTAAATCTAACGATGTGAAATACTTTGCTCGCTGAAAATGATAGAAACAAGTATTAATATTAGGCATAGGTTGTTGATCAACTAGAATTTTAGAATTCAATTTACGGTAATCAATACTAGGTCTGTATTCTCCATTAGGTTTATCTACCAAAAAAACAGGGGAAGCATAATGGGAAGAAAAATGTCTTATCACACCAGTCTGTAACATATTATCTATTATCTTCTGTAAAGCAAGATGTTTATGTGGAGAAAGACGATAAGGTGTAGTTTTTACAGGGACATTGTCAGCTAAACGAATGGTATTTTGTAGTACTGTAGTTGAACCCAATTGATCTGTTAAAACATGAGGAAATTGTTGAATCAGATTTTGAATAACTGTTTTATGTTCTGAAGTTAAATGAGTTAATTCATCAGACATAATTACAGGTGGATTATCGAGATTCATTGAAAGTGAATCAAGCTTAATATGTTGTTGACCATGACAAAATGATTACTTGGATGAAATCTGAAGTTAAACTGCCTATTAGTTACATCTAAAATCATTTGTGTTTTTATGAAAAGGGGTAAACCAAGAATACAAGGAGATTTCAAACTCTGCACTACATGAAACTGTACTGGCCAAGAATATCTATCGATACGAAAAGGCACCGTAACGGTGCCTTTTATTATAATAGGATTGCCTACTGCAGTATCAATTGGAGAAAATATAGGGGTTAATTTGATCTTATATTTCAAAGCCAACTGATCAAATATTTCTTGTGAAATAGAATTGTTACATGCACCTGTATCAATCAGTGCACAAATTCTATTTTTGAATATAGACACACATCGTGTTAATGGTGAAATATTAAGGGCCTGCATATCAGTAGAGGCAGTTTTTTGAGAAAGTTGTAATAGTCATGGGATAGCATTATTATAACGTCTACTATTAGAGACAACTGATTGGGGACAATTACGAATTAAGTGTTGGGTAGAACCACATCTGTAACATCGACGAGTAACGACATTATTTTCATTTGATGGCTTGTGAATCATTTGATTACCAACAGTAGAATTGTATTGATTTCTATTCACAGGTCTTTGAAATTGTTATCTATAAATTTGCACTTGAGTTCGAAAAGGTATATTTCCTATAAAAGATGATCTTTGTACATTATTGTTTTTTATTGGAACTACTGAAGCTGATGACATATGAGATTCACACGGAAATTCTAACAGGGTATTAGCATTCATAGTATTTTGTACTTCCGCCAAATTATCTGAATATTGAATAGTTTTAACACTCAAAATAAGATTATCAAGTTCTATAAAATTTGTGGGGGGGGGGGGGGTTGCATTGGTAGTGCTAATTGTGTAGTTACATTTATTCAATTAACGATTTGACTTACAATTTGTGATTCAGATTTTGGAATGCGAAACATTTTATGACATAATTTAATATCTGTTACAAAGGAGGAGAAACTCTCATTATGATTTTGTGATCGAGAAGCCATGTTAACTGCCAATTGTTGTTGCAAAGATGCTGGAAGAAAATAATTTAATATATCTGTATGAAATGTATCCAGATTTAAACTATGTAAAATAACATAATCAACTCGTTCTGCCAATTTATCTATAGTATATAAACTAAGAATTTGATATGTATGCATAGGCGATAAATTCCAAATTTGAACTTTTGTAATAATTTCCATCAGTATCTTCAAAAAATCCAAAATATTACAAAATGTATCACCAGGAAAGTGAGTCTTATTAACAAATAATTGGTGCAAGGGACTATCAATTGATTTATATTATAATCTATCATCAGGAACTTTGCTGTTTACAGCATTAATGGGTAATTTTAAAGTAGATGATGAGGTCTCTTGCAATAATCTATCATTCACTTTACATGCTGAAAACAAATTTTGAAATGATAACTTATCCAACAGCATATCTGAAACAAGAGGAAAATCTTGTTTTGTTTCAGAACAAGATTGTTCGACCACAAACCAGTTTATATTAAGAACTTCTAACCTTTGTTCAAGAGCTAAATAATTTTCTGACACTGAAACTGGGTATAATAATTTTTGTAAATAAAATCTAGTATTATAGTGACTAATACCTGCTTTAATACGATAAATTTGCTTTAATTCATTCATTTATTTTATTCCATAGATCTTACATGAGCAATGAAGCTTTAAGATGTGGAACAAGTCAAAATTTTACAATATTACAATTACAATTTTTACAAATTTTTATAGTTTTACAATTTAGTAATTTTCTACAATTTTTACAATTTTGTGCAATTTTTACAATATTTTGACGAGATGTAGTGAGATGAGGTGAGGTCCGAGGATTCGCCAAAATATTACTCGGCATTTGCCTTTTGGTTGGAGAAAACCTCGGAAAAACCCAACCAGGTAATCAAATCAAAGGGTGGTAATCAAATCAAAGGAGTTGATGCCAAGGACTCGCCATAGACCATCCAGCTGCAGTCCCACGGCTGTGGAAAACCTCGGAAGAAACCAAAGACCAAAGGGGGATCCAACCCAAGCCCGAATGCAGCTCCGGATCAGCAGCCCAGCGAGTCTGCCGACTGAGCTACATCGATGGCTCTACTAAAAGTATACAATACATAGCCAATCAGATTATTAAATTTACAAACACAAACGATCATTCATCAGTTGAGCTATATGTATAATAAAAAACAAGTAAGTTAATTAAATTTAATGCATAAACAATTCAACCAGTTGTGATATACAGAAATTGATAATGCATATCATGCAAACTACTTCAAATTACAAACACAAACTATTTATCAATAGGGCTATATAGATTACTATTCAATTTAAAGCATATACAATTCATTGGCTAAAACTATACAAATATATACAATACAAAGTAGCATACTTTCATTAAGCTATACATATTTGTGCAATTAATATCAAGTAGATTAATTCAGTTTATAATCATAAACAATTCATCAGTTGATCTATACAGACTACTATACAATTTACAGCATATACTACTACTGCTGCTGCTGCCGCTGCCCAAAGTCGAGCCTTAGCCTCCTCATTTACAGCATAAACAATTCATCAATTGAGCTATACAGACTACCATTCAATTTACAGTAGGCCTATATACAGGGACATCATTTTATTTTTACTAACATTTTTAATATTAACTTGGCTATACCTCTGGATCAACGCCGTTTGCTACCCCTTCCACGACTGGAGTTCGATGATACTGGCGTAATATATAAACAAATCACTTTACTAGGTATAGTAGGGAAGAAAAGTAGTTCGTCCATTTACGTAAAGTAGGAAATATCGCGCTTTTGAGTTTGATCATTTCCATTAGGTTTTTGTTTAATCAAAGTACAGTACAGTATTAAAAATGAGTGTTTTTACTCACGAACTGAGCTGTCCATGTGGACGTATTCATTATGTAGTGTATATTATACTGTCTACAGCACATTAGCGTACAGTATAGAGAATGAAGTTAAATTGAAAAATAATCATAATATGGATATTTAAACACATTTTTGAAAATGGTGGCCGTTCATTTCGATAAAGGCTTCAGTTCTAATGTGCATATTGTCGCACTATAGATTATTGTACCGAATCCCAATTATCAGTTTCGTCTTTCGTACTAGTAACTCATGTTGAAATAACTCTGTACCTACTCTATAAAATAATACCTTATGTACTGTAAATTCAATCTTCACTTCTCCCCGATCCGAAAAGATAAAATTACTCACACATATTATCTACTGTCCGTCCAAGTGGTTATGTCATAGGGTCGTAGAAAGGGGGGAAAACACGTGACAGTTAATTACTTAATGAGGCCCTTCTATTTAAGTTATTTTAAACAGTTGTATGATATTACGTAGACGTCCAATTCCTAACAGAAATTAATGTTCCCAGAAAAGAGCTGTCAGCCCAGCCAGTAGCTGGCGAATAAAAGCTGGTAGGGGAAACCGGGATATGACGTAGGCAAATGGACGACAGTACCTGTGCGGAAATGATTTAATATTGAAAGCTCTTTCGTCACTGGAAAACGCGAACATATTTTTGGACCGTACTGTTTACTATGACTGTATATGCGGTCTTGGATCTGTGTGGAGAATGGTTGAACTTCATTAGTAGAAGGGGTGGGAGTGAAGTACATTCAAAAACTAAGGTACAATAAAAATTGAAGTAAAAATAAAATGATGTCCCTGTACAATTCATCAGTAGAGCTACACAGACTAGTAATAATTTTAAAAGCATATACAATTCATTAGCCAAACTATACAAAACATATACAATCAAATTACTTCAATTTACAAACTTATTTTCGTTAAGCTATACAAAATTGCCTACAATTCATATGAAGTAGATTAATTCAATTTATAAACTTAAACAATTCATCAGCTGACCTATACAGCATACTATTCAATTTACAGTACATACAATTCATCAATTATGCTAAACAAAAATATACAATGCATAGTAAACAGATTAAGTCAATATAAAAACATATTTTAGTTGAGCTATATAAAATTGTACTTCAATTCACAAGCATAAACAATTCATCAATTGTGTAGAAGGTATGAGTATGTAGAAATTTGGTTAATTCTTTTCTGAACCTTTTCTCGTGGTTCTTCAAATCTTTAAGATAATTAGGCAGTGCATTGAAGACTGTTATACATGAATAGCGAACTCCTTTTTTAAAACAGCTTAGACTAACAGAGGGTAGATGAAGATCTGATTTATGTCTTGTATTAAAATGATGAATATCTTGATTAGTACTGAATTTATCTTGGTTCTTAATATACAGCATCATTAGGGAAAGAATGTATTCACAAGGTAAAGTCAAGATTTCTAAGTTTCGGAAAATATTTTTACATGATGCCTTTTATGCACACCGGCCATTATTCTTATAGCTTTCTTTTGTAAAACAAAAACGTGTTTAGCTTCAGACGAGTTACCCCAGAATATTAATCCATATTTCATAACAGAGTGAAAATATGCAAAGTATGACATTTTAAGTAAGTTTATATCATTAATAGTAGATAAGGATCTTAATGCATAACAGGCAGAGCTCAATTTACGAGTAATACATTCTATATGCGTTTTCCAGTTCAAGCGATTATCCAATTCTAAACCAAGAAACTTTGTGCTTATAGATTCTTTGAGATGAGTTCCATTTAATAGAATACTGTAGGAAACCTAAGCACTATTGTGTGTAGGGGAGCGAGGGGATACATTGGACAGTTTATCTTATTAAATTTTTGTGCACTAAGCTTATTAATTAAAAAGATTCTTTCCACCTGGTTTTGATTTGTTGGACATCTGGCTGTCATTAAAAATTTAAATCATTTTCATATCAGTAAAACTGAAATCATCATTTGAATATATTTGAAGAAATACACTTTGTCCAGAGTATCCCCAGATATGGGGATACATTGGACAGAAATCAAAATATTTTGTGTACAGAAAAAAATGATCATACATGGTCTCTAAATTTCAAATACAATAATACTAACAAACTACAACTAAATTCACATATGTACAATCAACACAATACATTATTGGATACAAAATGGCATGAAATCAAAGTCAAAATAGGTCATATTTTCAAAACGCTTTTTGTTGTCTTTGATAGGTTCAGGTAACTTCAGCACAGTCTCCTCGTATGACACAAATGAAACTGGCTCATCAGTTTCAATGAACCGATTAGAAGCAATCTGACGTTTGAAAAATTTCACATCATATCCATCCACGGCACGATTAACAATTTGGGCTACATAATTTCTTGAAGTGTTTTTGCCACTAACTCTGACAATTACAAAATCGCCAGAATGTAGGGAGTAAATGGGTTCAACTTCATTTTCATGTGAGTCTTGATCTGAGTCAGAGGTATTCTCACCAACTTCCTCTAAAGATGATGAAGACCTCTGACGAACTCTCCTCTTCTCTGCCTGTTTTCCCTTTGAGTTTTTACACTTCCGTTCTGCGATCTCATTTTTTTCTGGAGAATCTGTTGCTATCATACAACGACCCCTTTTTCGTCCACGACAGGACAATTTGCGAGGTGGTGCTTTTGGAAAGGGCCTTACTTCTTCAGGACTGACATATGCATTTTCGGTTGTCGAAGATGGTGGAGTTTCTTCTGCAATTGATCCTGGAGAACTTTGATGGTTCAAAAGCACTGGAGGTGGGCGATCTGATACTACAGATGACAAGAAATGTTCATCGGAGAATATATTTCGGTCAAATGGAGAAATTCCACAAGATTTAAATCCCGATTTAATGTTTTCTGGGATTGCTGCTCTGTCCCATGCAGTTGCACTCATCCGTGGTAATTCAAAGATTGTCACACTTTCATTTGGATGACTAAGGTGCCAGGCGTTAATTGCTTCATTGAAGAATTTCTTGAAAGGACCAAACACGCAGCGGTCCAGGGGCTGAAGCTTATTGGATGTGTGTGGTGGAAGGGTCAAGATGGTAATGCCATTTCCCTTGCAATAATCTAGGCCTTCTACACTCAAGTGGGACTCATGATTATCCATGATCAGCAACACCGGATTTCCATTTGAACAACGTACATTTTCTTTAAAAAATATCAAAACGTTCAAGAAATTTTCTGCTGTCATCCAACCTGACTTGTGGACAAGACCCAAAGCCCCTGTAGGTGCACCAGCCATCATGCGTGCTTTGTCAAAGCGAACGCGGGGGAATATCCACACAGGAGGTAGGGCATTCCCATTTGCGCAAATGATACCAACTTGTGTCATAAGTTCACCCCGCTCCCTGGAAGTCACTTGTCCTACCTGTTTTTCACCTTTTTTTGCGATTACTTTTACCACAGGTGGTACAGTGTTCAAGCCAGTCTCATCTAAATTGAAAATCTGATGCGGCATGAATTTATGTCTCTGCAGCACAATGTCCAACTTATCAAAGAACTGGCCCACTGTTACTCTATTGAATGCCTGCATTCTGGCTAGACTTGTAGCTTCTGGTGTTCTGATTGAGAGTGCTGGGTGTCTTTTCAAAAATGCTGAGAACCAATCCAAACCAGCCTCCTTATTTGCTTCCCAAGATGCAGGTATTGTCATCAGTTCATTCTTTTTAGCATATTCGAAAGCCAATCGTCTTGTTTGTTTTGGTGTCAGCCCATAAAACATAGCTGAACATGACAACAAATAATCAGCAAGAGCTTCTTCCATGTGACCTGGAATTACTTGACGATTCTTAAAATTGGATTTGAAATTAATTGAATCAAACCCAACCTCCCTTGATTTCTTCACATACATTGCCAAGCGGGATTTTTTGACACCATGCTGTTCTGCAGAAGCTCGCAGAGATATATTATTATGTAATACATCATCAACTGCTGCTTTAATATCCGCCTCAGAAAACTCACGATCTGTTTTTCTTGTGTAGACTCGAGGCATCTGCAGACAAATAAAGTAAATAGTTCATTGATCTAATGTAGACATATTTAAAAAATATAAAAAAGAATATTAATTTAAGGGGATACATTGGACATCACTGTCCAATATATCCCCATGTTCTGGTTTGGTACTTTTTTTCCTTTTCTTTCACAAAGGATTTCAACCTCGCTAAAGCATTATACATGAAATGAATTCTCATAATATCCACAAATGTAAAACGTTATAACTTGCACTATGATTTGAAAAGAAACTATTTAATAGAGAATAGCACTTACCTAAAGATTTACATCAAAATTACGAAAAACTGGAAAATGCTGCTGTTCGAAAATCTTCTTTGTACTTCTGGTCAAAAACACTGTACTTTCATAAGATATGAACAAATGAATATCTCTGGCCATTGATGCCAACATGGAAGATCATATAGAGGGAAATTTGCATATGTCCATTGTATCCCCATGTCCACTGTATCCCCTCTCTCCCCTACTAAATTTGACTGCACTGGTTTTATCAATATTAAATGCTAGTTTATTTGCATGTAACCATTCATTCATTAGATTAAGCACTGTATTAGAAGTGTTTATAAAATGATCGTAATGTTTGCTTGAAATAATTACACTTGTATCATCTGCAAATAAAATTACATGAGCTAAATTGTTTATGGTCAAGGCTAAATCATTAATATAAACTAGAAACAACAATGGATCTAAAATTGACCCCTGCGGAACACCATGTTTAATATTTCTAAATTCTGAATAAGTAACTTTATGACTATTTGGTACATTTATTTCTACTTTTTGTTTTCTATTTGATAAGTACGATGTAAACCAACCCAACATCTCATCTTTAATACCATAAAACTTCAATTTTTTTACTAATATACTATGGTCTACACAATCAAATGCTTTAGCCAAGTCACAAAAAATCCCACCTACATGTAGTTTCAAATTTAATGAATTTAGTATTTCATCCACCAAACTAAAAGCAGCATTCTCTATCGATTTTTGTTTTCTAAATCCAAACTCTTCTAAAACTAATATATTGTTGGACTCCAGGTAATGATATAATCTATTATACATAACGTTCTCAAACACTTTTGAGAATGTTGTTAATAATGATATGGGTCTATAATTAGCAATGGTACATTTATCTCCCTTTTTGTATATTGGCTTTACTATTGAATATTTGAGTCTTTCTGGAAAAATACCACATTGCATTGACAAATTGCATAGATAGCTTAATGGAGGGGATAATATTTCAGAACAAGCTCTCAGAACTTTACTTGGAATTTCATCATATCCAGAGGAATATTTTGTTTTTAGTTGTTTTATCATATGCATGATTTCTGCTGCGGTAGTGGGAATAAATTTGAGACCTAAAAACTCAGTGTTAAATGCATCAGTTAGGTAACCAAGTGCAGCATCTTCTGCACAATCTTGAATGTTTAAGTTCTGAATAATATTTATATAGAAGTCGTTAAAATGATTTGCAATTGATTTTGGGTTATCTATTTTACTATCATTGATTTTAATGCAAGTAATATTTTCATTCTTTGAATATCGATTAGTTTCATTTTTAATAATATCCCAAATACTTTTAATCTTATTATCTGAATTTTGTATTTTTTCATTCAGATACATTTTCTTTGCATCTTTTATAACTTTTGTCAGTTTTACAGTAATTCTTGTAATAATTAAGAACATGAGGATCATCACTGTTCCTATTCATTAAATATAGATTCCTTTTTGTAGCACATGATATTTTAATTCCCTGAGTTAGCAATGTTTTTACTTTTACATTTTTTCACCACCTTGACTGGAAAACATTCATTGAAATAATTCGTAAATGTAGTGAAAAATGCATTAAATTTAGTATTAATATCAATGGTATCAGTACTATGTACATTTTCCCAAGATTCATTTTGTAGACATGTATTTAAATGATGAAGAGATTCAGCATTTATAATCCTTTTTTTTTTTATTTTTTAATTAACACTTTGGAATTTTTCACTCATATTGAAAACACTTAGAATTTGTGCATCGTGATCAGACAGGCCATTGACTAATGGTACTGTTGAATAGGAATTCAATCTACTTTTATCCATAAATATATTATCAATGGCTGTACTACTTCCAGCTTGTATTCTGGTTGGAAAACTTACTGTGTGACTAAGATTATAAGTTGATAGCTTCTCATTATCTTGATTAATTTCTGTTACCCTTGATAATAATTCAGTTATATTATTAAAAAAGGGATCAATTTTGAAACATGGATGGTGTATATTATATATATATATATATATATATATATAGGATATATATTTTTTTTGCCAGAAATACTTCATCTGTTCTTTCAGATGTACAAGAATGTTCTTCCATAAGTTTGAACAATTGTTCCTCTGAGTAAGTATTCAAGTCCAATGGTAATGAATCAAATGGGATTCTAAACAAAATTTCCCATATAAGTTCTTCCTTTCGTAATGCACGTAAGGTTGCAAGAGGCATATTGAAAAATATAGAAATCACCAAATAATAAAAAATTAACATTTCAACAAAGTAAATAATACATTACAAATAATACGAAATAAATACTGTACGCTCTGCTACCAATGAAGCGGGATCTTATTATATCAGTGTTTTCATTGGAATATTTAATAAGTTCAGAAAATCCCAAAACTATTGTGTCTCCCTTTAATTTCTTTCCTCCTAAACAGAATTAACAACAACATTCAAACAAATGTAACAAGAATATCTTGGATTTGAACAATTACTAATCAGTTAAAATCAAGTCTTTAGGATTTCCTTTATCTCATACAACAAGACCTTTAGCACATTATTCATTAAAACTCTCTCAAGCCAACATAACCCATACCAACAATTTTAACCTCCAGACTTTCGGTGTAACTTTATTACATACCAATCTCAACCCGAACCCAGTCCATCTATCCAAATTAGTTGGACATCTCCTGTTAAACCACCCGTATCAGGCCGGGTCTCCAACTGCAACACCCATTCCGATTGTACTCAAAACCACCACCCCTCCGCCTCCACGATCCAGGTGGGGGTGAAAAGCGATCGACGCATGCACACAGAAATAGTCAGAAACTGCTACACCAAAAGTCGCTTTATAAACACACATATTCAGGAATGATACCAAAATTGACATTCTGCCGGATTACAAAATAAAGCATCCAAACATACCGTTACAAAACTTTGTTTGAGAAGGAGCAAGATGAACTTGTTGATGTTTTGTAATGGCTCATTTAAAATATTTTTCAAAGAATGTACACTTGATCAGTTTTGGGTGAAGGTATTTTCTGAGTATAAGAAAATATGTGAAAAGGCATTGAAACACCAATGTAGTTCCATTTTGTAGCACATATCTTTGTGAACAAACATTTTCAATACTTCGTTTTCTGAAAAACAGACATAGAAATTGCCTCAATGTTGAACATGATTTAAGTCTAAAAGTAGCAAATATTGAACCAGACGTGGAAAGAAATGTCCGAAACAAAAGGGGTTGTGCCATCTAGATTCACGTATATACTGTATGTTCAATTTAATTGTTGTTAATATTGCTACCTATATCTCAACTAGTACTTCTACGATACCAAAATTTAAAGGCCTGGGTTCCGTAGCTTCCCTTAAAAATAAAAAGGGGGTCCACAACTCTGAAGTAATTGGGTACAACTGTTATAGTCCATATGTACAAGATCGTGGCCATTTGAAGACAAAACGTCATTCACAGAACGGGAGTGATAAGCACAATGTACCTCAGGCTGTAGTGCAATGATTGTGTAGTGATTGTGATGTTTCTCTTAGCAAACTGAACAGTTTTTTCGATTTTGTGATGGGATCTCGATAGGGCAGTAAGCTGGAGTCCATAGCTAGTCTTTTGGTTCTACCTCCTATACCATCTCCTAGTCCTCTTTCTTGAGACATGGCGAAGTAATACCATTCAGCATAAATTTCAAATTCATTAAAACGGTTACATTTGAAAGAAATTCTATTTTTATACCGAGTGCTAGATCCATCAGAAAAGTGAAATTTTTTTTTCATAAATCCTACTTTTTTTTTTTTTAAGTGCGTGATTAACCCAGTTTGGAAAAGACACACAGGATTCGTGTTATACTTAAACATTCTGATAGGATCACCAGGTTCTCTGTTGCAGTCCACTCTTGTTCTTGAAATAAATAAATGACGAGGTGATGGCTAGAACCTTGATTGTTGCTTCTTTAACACCTTGCACTCAATTATAGAATGTTTTATTTCCATTGGCAGAGTTCAGGTCATAAGGCCTTCTCTTCCACTCAACCAGCCTTAATCAATACAATAGTGACATACATATTTAAATTATGAATATTTACAATAAACTTAGAAGATTCTCCAGCAATATTCTTCAATCGTGTATGATGGAGGAATAATTTTAGGAAAAGTTACAAATAACACCACACTCGCCAGATTTCAGATTTTTTACTTGAGTCAAAAAAAAAAAAAAAAAAAAAAACTTTGCTGTTTCGAGCGAAAGAATAAGGCAATAACTTTTATAATCCAGTGGACAGATTCTGAAGGAATTCTTCATGTGTTGAGTGCAAAATTTCCAAATTAGTTTTGTCTACAGTAGTTCATTTTATCTATGTAACTTCATCTGTGGCTTAATATAATAATAAAATATATCATTAATTATCTGCATTTTTCTTTTACTGGAATGTTTTAAAGACCTACATCAACAACACAGTCTAGGATCTTTTTCCTATTCCTTCAGAAAATATTTTTTTCTTAATCAAAAATTTTAGAAAATTTAATATTAAAAGTAACAATTAAGAAAAAAATATTCCTTGAAAGAGTAGATAAAAGATGTTAGACAATGTTGCTGATGTAGGTTTTTAAAACATTACAGTAAAAGAATCGTGCAGATATTTATTATAGTTTATTAATTTGTCCTACAGAATAATATCTGTAATATTGACAATTAATATTTGAGGACAAAATTCGCTCTGGCGCCGGGGATCGAACCCGGGTCCTTGGTTCTCTGTACCAAGCACTCTGACCACTGAGCTATGCCGAATTCAAACCACAGCACCGGATCAAACCCTCCTCCTTCAATGTTTCCCTTTGTGGCCTGACTCCAAGTAAGGCATATATGTTGACGTATATGACCAATGTCAACTGCCATTAACTAGTTGTATATCTTTTTATATAAATGCTTTACTGTTGTAACAAGAAATTTAAGCAAATTTGATATTATTTTTACATGTAATTATTAGCTATTTTAATATTCTGAATTGTCTTATATATCTCTGTGTGTGTGTGTGTGTGTGTGTTTGTGTGTGTGTGTGTGTGTGTGCGCGCGCGCGCGTGCGTGCGTGCGTCATTTTTGTTTAATATTTAAGAATTCAAAATCAAACATAATAGGCAGCAAACATGAAAATATTCATAACACATAAATTCAACGACTTTACTACATAGTTCTGTAGAGTAATGGTACAATCAAAGGCTTTGGTGTAGAGGGATCCGAGTTCGAACCTCAGGCCAACTGATTTTTTTTATTATTTTTATAATTTATTTACATTATTTTAAATATGTTATTTTATTTTAACCCAACATAAAGGAGGCCATTCATTTCATTTGGTGTTCTGTACAAGGCAGGTCTTTCACTCCAAACCCAGGTTTCTCCAGTCTTTCCTATTTTCTGCCTCCCTCTTTGTTTCTTCCTATGATCCATATATCTTAATGTTGTCTATCATCTGATATCTTCTTCTACCTCGAACTCTTACCCCATTCACCATCCCTTCCAGAGCATCCTTCAGTAGGTAGTTTCTTCTCAGCCAGTGACCCAACCAATTCCTTTTCCTCTTCCTGATCAGTTTCAGCATCATTCTTTCTTCACCCACCAACACAGGTTCATTTCTTATACTGTCTGTCCACTTCACACGTTCCATTCTTCTACATATCCACATTTCAAATGTTTCCATTCACTTCTCTTCACTTCGTCGTAATGTCCATGTTTCTGTCCCATACAGTGCCACACTCTATACAAAGCACTTCACTAGTCTCTTCCTTAGTAATTTTTTAGAGGTCCGCTGAAGAGGCTCCTTTTTCTATTAAAGCTTCCTTTACCATTGCTGTCCCCCTTTTGACTTCCTGGCAGGAGCTCATGTTACTGCTTATATAGGCCTAAAGGGGGTTTTACTACATAAATATTACATCCACAGTGTTTTATTTATGCTTTCTCAAACAAAGCTACCATACAATTATGTAAATGTACGTACATAAGCTCACTGAAAATAACACTGTATTAATTCTAAAATATATATCTTTCAAAATATTGTTGTTCATGTCCGAATATGTGTTATTGCTAAATTATATATGTATCATCATGTGAATGTACAGTAGTATGTATGTTAAGCCTACTGGAAAGAACAATCTGTCAATTTTTAGATACGCTTCTCTCAAAATATTATTTTTCAAGTCCAAAAATGATTTATTGCTAGATTATACAGTATTCTGTACATAAAATAAAAATGACATAATTAATATACAGATGTACGAGTATTTGTAAGACGTCATTTTTCAAGTCATATTTAAGAAACCGGATATGACATAAGCGGGTGTAAAGCAGACAAGGGGTACAAAATTCTCCAATCTATTATACAGGGCTTTCATTTCAAAACTTCCCAGTCTAAATAACTAATTATTTAAATTGAATTGAATTTAAAGAAAAAACACGTCAATTTAGATATTGAGGGTGTCGTCTGAAAACAGGCTTAATTGTATTTTAGTTTTCGCCCCTCTCCCCTCAGCGACCACTGCTTTGAAATTTCAAATGGCACTCATATATTTTTATGTGAAAGAGCATTCATTTCTTTATACATTTCATTCATTTATTTCACATCGTTTGTTTTATGTTGTTGCCTGGCAACCTCAATTGTTGTTACGTTTGATTAGAGCTGAAGCTACAAATACCATTGAACGTTTCTTGTAATAGTTGTGCTCGTGTATTAAATTACTGTAAAATGGTGTATACCTTCCAAGAGAGAACAGAAATCATATTTATTTATGGAGCTGAAAACCATTGTGCTTGTAGAACTGCTAGAGCTTTCAACGAGAGGCATTCTGAGTAAAACGTAAGTCACTGATATGTCATAGATTTAAAACAGAAGTTTGAAGACACTGGTTCTGTGTGCAATAAAGCAAATGGCCAACCTAGAAAACTCGATGAAACTTCGCAGATTGAAATACTAGCTCATTTCATTAATGAACCCACCACCTCCATTCCAAAAGTAGCTGCTGTAACAAACATTTCAGTTGGTTCCATACATAAAGTGCTGAAAATGAACAAATTTTTCCCCTATAAAATACAAAGTCACCAACAGCTCAGCAAAGACGATTTTGATAGAAGAGTAGAATTTTTTGAACAGATGTCTCAGAGAATTGAAGATTATTCAAATTTGACACAAAATATTTGCTTCGGTGATCAAGTGACTTTTTTCTTAAATGGGTTTGTCAAAAACACAATTGTATATACTGGGACATTGAAAATTCTTATGTGTTTCGTGGAGATAATGTCCAGTTTCCTTAGAAGATCAGTGTGTGGGCTAGAATTTTTGGGGATATTGTTGGACCGATTTTCACTGGAGAAAACCTGACTGGAGGATTGTATCTGAACATATTAGAAAATGTAATTGACCCACTTATCACACTGTCGCTAGAAATCAAGCCAATGAAAGAAAACTGGTGTTGGACGAACAAAATTTGCATTTTCAACAGGACGGAGCTCCCCCACACTATGCAGTAATGGTGTGATAATGGCTGTATAGAAGATATCCTGGAAAATGGATTGGTAGAAGAGGTGCTGTAGAATGGCCGGCGAGATCTCCAGACCTGACGCCACTTGACTTCTTCCTATGGAGTCATTTGAAATCAGTTGTTTATACTACTCTGCATGAGAATATTCAAGAACTGAAAAATAGAATAACCTAAGAATGTAATTGGATTAGTAAGGAAAAACACCAAAACATTCACGAGTTCCAAAATAGACTGTATTACTGTTTAACCAACAATGGAGCACATTTTGAACACTTGATTTAGTGCAAAATAAACTGTTTCTTGTCAGGTTGCCAGACGAAAGATGTGAAATAAATGAATGAGGTGTATAAACAGTTGAATGCTCTTTCATATTTAAGTATAAAAATATAGGGGTGCCATTTGAAATTTCAAATTGGGATTGACTGAGGGTGGGGGTGAAATCTTAAATGGAATTAAGCCTGGTTTCAAACTTCCCCCTCACTATCCAAATTGCCGTATTTTTTTGTTTAAATTGAATTCAATTTAAATAATTAGTTATTTAGACAGGGAAGTTTTGAAATGAAAGCCCTGTATATTTTTTATTTAAATATTGATTCTTTGATACGACCAATAAGGAGGTAAATTTTAACTCACCATGATATCCCAAAGGGTTCAGACTGGGAACAAGAGAATTATCTATTCATTGTCAACTGTCTTTAAACATCAAACAAAAACACACATAGACAGGAAATTACATTAAATTTTTGTCAGCACAGCTTTAGATCAATGTAGAATATTGCGTCTATGCTAAACGGATGTGAAAGGACTGAGGGGATGTTTTTGTTTAGCTAAACTACAAGGCAAAACTAATTAAAAACAAAAATAGCAAGGCACATAACATCTTTTCTTTTCGGTGCCTGATCTTCAGCTGTTTTAAATTGTGTTAATCTTGGCAGGCGTTTTGACTAAAGTCATTAATTCATGTAAGTGACGCTATGTAAAGATTCATCTTTAGGGACGAGGAAAGCTTAATAAAGACAGTAATTCATTTTGGTTTTCTATAGTTGAGTTGCTGAGATCTCCTTAACCCTTGGAAGCCGGAAGACTTATACCACTAATGCACGAAAATGTCTAACTCTTAACCAGGGGTTCTTATACCTGCACAATCGGGTAAATTCGTGTTGGGTTTGTTAGCCGAGTGGTTTAAGGTGCCAAGATATGTCTGGCCAGCATATCGTGCCTAAGATTGCAGGTTCGCATCCTGGCCACTGCAGTCAATTGAGCCTGTGGTAAAGGATGGGGAGGGCCCATGTAAAACATTTGGTATAATGGTATGCATGGAAGTTGACGGGGTTTCAGTTGACTGCTGTCGAAATTATTTTGCTCCTTTTAAAAAAAAAAAAAAAACTTTACAAAAAATGTATTGTTTGATCAAGTGCAATGCCCTTAATGTTACATAAAATTAAACAATATGAACATATTTTATATATAGCATATAATTTATAACATATATCACATCATGACCATGATACTAGCTGGCCACTATAATGGACTCACGGCTCCAAAGGGTTAAGTCAGAAGCAAAAAGGAAAACCTGGCCAATGCCGGATGCTTTTAGCTAGTGTTTTATAAAATGTAAGCATGAAAAATTTTGTTCATTTAGCTTTTATAGTAGCTGAGATATAAAAAAAATGAATTTCTCCCCTTAAAGACTTTTACTAGCAACTGCTCCTTATGGTAGATCTACTTTGGTTTGTATGTGTGGTGCCAAGCAATTTTCGTATTTGGTAGCAATCCATCTTTGAGAGATAAATGACTTGATCCATTATAGCATTCTGTTGTTTACTCCTAGTTCTTGTAATTTCCAGATAAGTTTACTTCTCCACACCTGCTCATATGCACTCTTGAGGTCAACAGAAACTACCAAATTACTCATGTAGTTGAAGGCTTCTTTAGTGGCTTGGGTGAACTTGATCAATTGATGACTTATTGAGAGTTTCGGTCTGATGCCAGCTCATTCTGGATTTAGTAACTGTTGTCTCCAAAAATCAGTTCAGTCTAGCTGACACTATTCTTTCCATGACCTTGCCTAGGACTGATGTCAGCGATATTGGCTGATAGCTACCAATTTCTTCAGGGGTTTGCTTGCTTTAAGGATTGGGATAACATTTGTTTTTTTTTTTTTTTCCAGTCTGAAGTATGCTAAATTTTCCTTTCAGTACGTTGTTGTAGAACTTTAACAGTTTCTCTTTCGCAAAGGTTCCCAACTTTTTAATAAATTCAGAGAATATTCCATTGGTCCAGGTTGTTTCTTCGATTCCATTTTTACGTTAGCTTCTAGTTCTTCAATTGTGAAGCCAGCACTGAATATTTCACTTTTTGAGTTACCTTGTGTTTTGTATATTAGGGCCTATGTGCTTTTTAAGCATTGTTTGTGTATTTTGTACATGCCTTTGGCATAGTGCGACTACAATATTTTTCCTCTTTCCTTATTTTCAATGATAACTTTGTTATTAACTTTAATTGGTTGTTTGTGTTCTTCATTTTTGTTGTTCCTAATTTTCTTTATGAAATTGTGGATTGCTTTCCCTTTTGGAGAATAACCTACATTTTGTATGAATGTGTGATAGCTTGTTCTCTTTTGCTCACTAATTTATCTTTTAAGAACAGTGTTTTGTCTTCTCCAATTTTGAACAGCTATTGGCTTCTTTGTCTTCTCCCCCATTTTTCTTAACCTGTTTCTTGAGAAAGTTACACAACACAGAACTGCACGCATTGTATTCTTCACCTGACATAATTAGGAACATTAAATCCAGACGTTTGAGATGGGCAGGGCATGTAGCACATATGGGCGAATCCAGAAATGCATATAGAGTGTTAGTTGGGAGGCCAGAGGGAAAAAGACCTCTAGGGAGGCCGAGACGTAGATGGGAGGATAATATAAAAATGGATTTTAGGGAGGTGGGATATGATGATAGAGAATGGATTTATCTTGCTCAGGATAGGGACCGATGGCAGGCTTATGTGAGGGCGGCAATGAACCTCCGGGTACCTTAAAAGCCAGTAAGTAAGTAAGTTTCTTTTTGCTTGCAGTGTTCGGAGTCTGTTCCAAAATGGCTTGTATTTCCCAATTTTCCCTATATATATAATGTTTAGAATTCTTGGTTATTGCTGTGGTACCGGTAATATGTTTTAGTATCTCTTTTGGTTTCTTCTTGTTACTGTTAGTTTTGAGTGTTTTGAATTTCCGTTGTGTATTTCTCCCAGTTAGCTTTTTTAAAATTCCAAGTGGTTCTTCTTGGTTCATATTTCTGAATTTTCTTGTTTGTATTTGCAGGTTTTATGATGACTGCTCTGTGATGACTGTTCATGTCTTTTGATATGCAGTGTGTTGTGGAGCTAGCTAGATTTGTTATAATGGCCAAATCTGGGTTTGTTGTGTTTCTATTGTAATGAGGGTATATAGGTGGGTCCTCTTTCTTATACAGTAGTTCAACTAGGTTAGTTAACAGGAATTCATCAACTAGTCTGCCTGGTGTGTACTCCACGTTGGCGAGACTGCATTGAAGTCTCCAAATACTATAGTGCTGCTGTTCAAATTCAATAAGTCCAGGTTTTGTTCTTTTGTTGTTGGGGGGACATATACATTTCATATGTTTTAGTATGATATTAGAAGTGGGGGGGGGGGGAGCAAAGTGATGTAAGTGCCAAAACTTCGGAAAATAGCTTCTTTCACTCAAAATATTCTAAATGCCATCACCACTCCTAAGCTATATGATCTATGTCAATTTCAATGCACCTTGCATTTCTGCATCGCTGGATTGTGCCGGATGTATGTTCCAACATTGTTCACAAAACATTGATTTCCTTTTTCCTGACAAACAACTTTTAGACACGTAGATCACTTTGTCCTTCTGTGCTTCATTTGTCTTTCCAAACATTAATTTCCACAATTTCGGCTGTATCTTGTGGATTCATTTCTTTGACTATGGAGACTGTTGAGTGTAGATTGTTTTTTATTTCAACAGAGTTTCCACTACCTATCTGTCTGTTTTTGTAGAGGGTGTGTTGACTGAAGCCTTGTGTATGGATATATTTCTCATTCTGTTCACTTATGTTAGCTTCATTGATTATGAAGATGTCTGCATTGTGTTTATCTACTTTTAGTAATTCTGTGACCTTGGCTGGTGATAGGCCACAAGTATTCCATTGCAGGATGTTTTTCTGTACTTTACATAGGACTAACAAATGCTGGTTTTTGCTTGCACTGTGACTTTCTTTGCCTTTTGTTGTTACTCTTTCTGCAGCAGTTGATTGCTTTCAGGGAACACGACCTGGAGATGAGTAACTTTGTCCCCCTCCTTGAAAGTAGTACTTCTATTTGAATAACCCTTGTCCTAAGTGTATTTTGTAATTTTTTAAATTTATTTCGGGATAATGCTTTGCATTATTTTTTTTTACTCTGTTTACTGGAATTTTGCTCACAAAACTAGACTTTAATTTTATTTTGAAATATTCTCCTCCTCCATAATAACACTGCTACCAGAAGGCGAACCTTGTCACGATCTGTGTTCAAGGTTATGCGGCTTGTAAGGGGGGTTATTCTGAAAGTATTTGTGGTTGCAAACTAAAACCCCATTTTTACCACTATATACATCTCGCAGAAGCCAGTGAAGCAAAAGAAAATTTTTCTTTCATTGGTGTAACTTTTCTGGAGAAATACTGTTATTCCCTCACTATATTAAATTACATGAAGCAAATTGTAGTTTATAACTAAACGTAATGATATTATTCACTGTTTCCATGAAGAGGAACAGTGTTTGCTCCAGTTCAATAATTCAACCCCTGCATCATGGGTGCAATGAAGAAAATTGAATCCTTAATAAATTATCGTGTTGATTAGTATGTAATACATATAGTAATATCTAATTATAAAATCATCATATTATATTTTCATTGCTAACATTATCTGATGATAAATTCATAATTTCATTCATAGCCACTTGCATGCTGATTTGCATTGCAAATCAGAAGCCTAACCTCATGTCTGATATTTAAATAGCTTGATATCTGCTTCCAGAATTCTTCTTTTAAGTTATTATTTTTATAGTTATCGTCTCATGTGTCATATAAGTAAGTATGCACTGAAAAATTTCAATGAGCCATTCTGACACATTAGAAGACATTAAAAGATGTGCTGTGTGTTCTGGATAATGAATTTAAAACAGCTGTAAAATGTTTTTCCGATCTCTTTGTGTAATCGTAATCGTAATCGTTGACAGAGACCGAATGTATCTTGAAAATTCGCTGGGCTAGCGATCAGAGTGAGAAATATGTTTACCTAGCGCAAGGTGAGTGAGAAACTCTCTCTAGTGTGTGACGTTCCACTTTAAACATTGCTTTCAATTTAGCGCATTTCTCAGCGCAAATTTCACATTACACATATCTTGATATAGTGTGTAAAGAGCCTAAGAGTCGAAAACAGAGTAACCAACTAAGCTGTGGAAGATAGCAGAAACCAGAGATGATAATTTCTTTCTGTGAGTGTATTCTATGACTTATTCTGAGAGAAGTGTTAAAAATAATACCTACCCACATTATCAAGTGAAGTGAAGATAAGTAGGAAAGAATGATGCATTGACTTTCTGTTAAAAACAGGACGTTGTGGTCACCCTATTTTTGAAGCTTATATTGAATAAAGAATTTATCTTTTCAGGTCCTCATGTCAAGGTGAAGTGTTCTCATTGAAAAAACCCAAGTCTTCACAGCAGAGAGTGGTATCAGAAAGCTGGAAACTGCATGCAGTTCGTCAGGATTCGTAGAAGTTATGCAGAAGGAAAAGACTCAATAATTCCACTTCTAGGATGACATGGTAAGATATGACAACAAAACTGAATCATGTATTAAAAGTAATCCAGGCTGTAAAGTGAATTTGCTGATATCCTAATTGGAAAATGTGAAACAATTAACTAACATTCGGAATATTCATAATTTCAGATAAACACTGGTCAAATAATGTGTTACTGTTAGATCTTTCCCAGCATTTAAATTAATTTTGACATATATGAGAAGTTTCATTATCCAGAACTTGAAGATTTATGTACCAGTACAGTAAAACATCGATACAACCCTCCCCTTATAATGCTTTCCAGCTTTTTATGCTCTTTTTTCCCCAATTCCTTGAGCCACCCCACATAAGGGATAATGTTAAAATATCCAGCATATAACTTTACACTTTTAACACTTTCCCGCTTATTACAACCTTTTCCCTCCATCCCCGACAAAGATTATAACGAAATATAACACTTATTGTAACCAAAACGCTCTTGGCATCAAGAAATTCAACACATCTACAGAGTCTCTCAATTTTTTCCGACAATGTTACTGTATTGTTTATTGACAGCAATGTGGTGGCAACCATACCTAGTTAGTATTGAGTATGAATAAATTTGAATATGAATATGTATTGTTTATTGACAAGAGGAAGCATTCTCTCTTAACAAAGATGTCATTAAAACCTGGATCCTGTAAACTGCCAGAGGCCTTCTAGGAATGTATAAATCTGAGGACATTTATAATGCTTGTGGTTTGGTGTCCTCCTTCGGCTTTTTCCCAACAAATTGCTCATCCACAAGACTGAGAAATGTCATGGTGTGGAGCTGAGGAAAAGGGACTGACTATTGTTGTGTGTCAGCGTCGACTTCCATGACTTGATGATGATCTCGTTACTGCTAAACAACAGACACTATCGAAGAATACTACTAACCACACTGACAGTGAAGAACACAGAAACGTCAAAGAAGATGACAATGATGATGTGTCACCTCCACCACTGTCGAAATCAGGTGCACTGCTCCATTTATAAATACTGTCTTGGAGCCCATTGTTATCAATGTGCAAAATGGAATCAGAGATCGAATCCATGCATGAATGAAACGGTGATTATCTGTAGTAGGTAAGCTGAAAAATTTACTTTATTTCATACCATTTAAATTTCGTACCAGACTTCCTGGTACAATATTTCTGGTCAAGTGTTAACGAGGTACAGTATATGAAACAGTTGTGATGAAATCCTGGTTAATAATAATTGATTAAGAAAATAATTCGTAATACAATGACGAAAACTGATATAATTCATACATTATTCTTTTTCATTTTGTCCCTTATTAATTTACATTACAAGGTTGTATGTATATGGGATTGATTTTATTTATGACATGAAACTGTCCCACATTGAACCAGCAGTATGGCAACATCTCACTTTGTAATCATATATTTATCTATTACAGTGCTTCTCGAGATCCACCATCAATTGTACCATTTACAATAGAGACTAGGAAGAGCTTACAGAAAGTTTAATACTGACAGCCCTTCAAACAAGAGAGTGAAGATGATATTGTGGATGTAGGATGTGGAGTGACAGGAATCACTTGTTCTTCAGAGGATAATAATAATGAGGTAACATTTTTTGTTTATTACTGTAGATTGTATTATACACAAATACACAAATAATGTAAACACATTCTTAGGCTTTGTCTTTCTTTAACATATCATTTTGCCATGTACAGTAACTTTATTTCTGCAATTAAATGGGTCAACATCATATAAGCATAATTTTTTCCTGTGCTTCAATTTATTGTTTCTTCCACTGATTATTTGCGGTGGTGTCGAACATTTTCCTATCACCGTTCTCCATTTTGTTGTATCTCTCTTGTATGTAGGTTTTCGAAACCAAAAGCACTGCCCACAATATACCATGAGTTCTTTTTCATTTAGAAATTAATGTAAAACACATACAGCTAATATAACATACCATATATTCTATGGTCTCATATTAATGGCTGTATAGAGAATTTGAAATCTTGCACATATTAAACCAAATACATTCCGTTCCACATTTCTGGTCCTGAGATGTTGATAATTAAAAACGCAACTAAATTCTCTTTGTGGTTGTGTGGATGAAGAGGAAAGACTTCATCTCCGATACAAACAAAGTTAAAAATTTCCTCACTTTCATTTATGTTTGGTAAATTTGTTTCTATTTTCACGCCAAGTGAAAATATATACATTTTCTCTTGCCAATTTTAACGATCGTAAAATTTTAAAGGTGAAGTTTCTTCGAATATAATAGGTCGTCTGGTATTTTGGCAGCACTATATCTTTTGGCAATTGTAAGTGAGAATCAGAACTTGACTTTCATGCTTATTTAACAGTTTCTTAGAGGACTGTTCTTTCATTAAATGAAGCTTTTGTTCTGTTTCCAATCGATTCCTTTCATCAGGTGTTCTTGTGGTTTAAATGCCATTGTCAAATCGAATGCAAATGGAACAAACATCTGTATGGGGAGTGGCAAAGCTGAAGTTCAATTGTCGAAAAAATACATTGTGGAAAAATATACGTGATACATGTAAGCATACAGAGACACTCCTTTTGTACTCCCAAAGTAATTTGACAGATAGTATACTGTCTAAATACATATAAGTAGTTTTTTTCATGAAAGTGATGACTCTTACGTTCTCGCAACTTGGCCCAAAAGTGTCTCAGGAAATTCCATTTCTCATTAAGTTTTGAGCTAATTCTGTCACCTCTCCTTTATCCTTTCCTGGGAACACCAATCAGTAGAAACTACTTCCCAACATTCTGCACTCTGTACTTCGTCAAGCCAAGAATTTTAAATATGCCTCCCAGCACACTTTTACTACTAGCATACATTTACTATCTCGCCTGTGGTCTTCTTAACAAAATATGACATGGAAATTTGTTTCAGGTGCCCCATCGATGCTGGACGACATTGCTTGCAGTACACTATGCTATAGTTGCGACACTGTTATTCCCAGCGTGACTCCTCCTCTTTGCTTACGTCTTAGGAAGTGAAGGCTCTATAAAGTCTAGGTAGGTAGTATCGTTCGCCATTTTTGTTCTTTCGTTGCCGAGCTACCATACGAGGAATCTATTTGCCACACCATTAAACATTATCATGTCATAGCTCCTATGATAATAAATCAAATGCACTGTAATTCAGCAAATAATTGAGCGGCAAATAACATCTTCGTGTGCTTTCTGCGAATGCCAACAAAAGAGCCAAAATGGCGGGCGATTATATTAAGTATTTATCGAGCCTTAAGAAATGAATATCGTCTTCATCAGCAAATCACAAGATGCACACGTTTAAATGTAGCCAACCTGCAACGCGATTGGCTGCCGGAAATTAGAGTGACGGGACTATAGTTGTTTTCAGAAGAAGGCATCCTGTTTTTGCTGTGCAACTGAGAAGTAAAATGCAGCATGAAATTTCGCTACATCTTTCTGCATGAGATCTTTGCACTACAGCTTTTCTTCAAGATATCTGGCTGACAGCATATTAGAATGTGGGGAGAGTTTCAGACTTGTACTTATTCGAACTGACAAATATATGGAAATAGTAGGCCAACGCAGTAAACACATATCAAACTGACTGAAACAGTACTAATTCGCGTTATTCTTTAACTTAAATTTAATATATCGTGCATAATGATTACAATTGGGTGCAAATTCGATCACTTACACATTCATCATTTCAACAGAATGCTGTCAATTTGTTTGGTCAACCACTTTTTTCCTTTTCTTCACATGGGATATTTAGCGACCATCATTGTTCTCACTCATTGTAATATCTCATCAGTACAAAACGTAAGGTAGATGTAAGCAAGATGACTTCTGCAAGTTGCTCAGTTGTCCAGCACAATGATGATTGTCAGTGCAATAGAGGGCCATTATTATTTTCTTACTGGTTGCTGCGAATTTTCCCTCCAATATCAACAATAAGCATTACTCGTAATTGCGTAATTGACATCGATCAGGTTGTTGAATATCAATGACATTTCATTCCAATTAAAATGTCGTCACATTTACGTTAATATTATAATAAAATTATGTTATACTGTTTTTAAGACACTTTATATTCTTGTAATGTTGAATATTTAATGCATTTAAGTATAATGTGATAAAAGAGAAGATAAAACCACGAAATTACAAATGGAGATGGCCGAAAGTGTTGCATCTTAGCATCCATGAAGGAAAGGAAGAAGTCTACCAGTTTTGCTGTAACACAGAGACATTTTGAAGTTGGCCAATTTTGATATGACACAAATAAAATTGGAGTTGAATGCTTTAGCAGTAACAGGTCATTTTCAAAGCCCGTTCACTATGGGATGTGGCCAAGTTCTTCAAATCTTCATATCACACAATGGTAGTGTGTCCCATATACTGTAATATTCAGTTTTACCAGAAAATTTTAATTTTTGGAGTTGGCCGGTTTTGCTGTGGCACTGTTCATACCAAACTACATGGTCAGCATCTCAATCTGTTTCAACATACTGCATAACTAATGTTAGAACATGTAGAAAAGGCAGTAAAAAGTTGATGCCGCAAATGAATAAAGGAATTTTCCCAAAGTATGCACCAAAGCCATAAGAAACTCTGATGAGACTGATGTGTTAGGCATTTACATTGAAAAAAAAAAAATTAGTCCATTCCAAACGAATCACAGAAAATGTTTGTGAAAACTTTGATTATGCAAATATTGCAAAAAGCAATGCTGAATAAGTTAAGAGAGAACACCAGAGCTTTTCTAAGCAATTTTTATTATTGCACAAATCAGCACCAAAATTACCGGAATGAAATTATTATTATATTATTATTGCTTTATTACTGTTGTTGTTGTTGTTGCTGCTGCTGCTGTTGTTATTGTTGTTGAACTCGCGAATGATATGTCAGAGTCTGATTTACACTCTAGCAGTATCATTACAGTGCGACGGTTTCGTTGATAAAATTTTATATGTTGGCAAAAATAGCTGATACAGCTGGTAAAGAGGAAGAGATATTCTTAGGGTTCCAGGAGCCTTCCATGTGGGGAGCGAAGGAGGTGTTGTCCGCAATGAGTGACAGAATGAAGAATGTTGTAAGAGAGAAGGCAACCAATTTCATTTTACAAAACATGTCATCGATGGTCACAGATGGAGCGTCCTTAAATACAAGCGAAAAGGCAGGACTGTGGTCCCTACTGGATGAATTATCGAGGTCAAGCAGTCTCACAAATGCCCAAGGCAGTATGCCTCCACTCCTAAAGATATGGTGCTGCATACACAGGTCAAACCTAGCATGGAGAAGCATCTGCAATACAGTTCCAGAACTGAATATCATGCTTCAGAACATGTCTTCAATTTGCAGTTTTTTTTCCATGTGTCTGGACTCAGAACCAGGGAACTGAGCATGATAGCTAAGAAGAATAATGTTGATTTAGTCACTTCCCGATATGTTCGATGCTGGACTGAATTTATATATGCAATGGTGGAGGCTGTGCTATGGTCTTGGCAGGCTTTAGTTTTGTACTTCACAAAAACCCATGCCAATAGCTCTTGCTATGGTCACCTGAAATTTCTCTGCACAGTGGATAACTTGAGATTCTTAACATTTCTGGCTGATGTACTGTCCGTCTTCAGCAGATATCAGAAAGCACTTCAGCCAAATTCTACAAATATTGTTGACATGGCTAGATTAACTGAATCCATGAAGTCAAAAATATCATCTTTGCTTGAAGATCCCATCTTGGGAGGTTGGACATCAACACTCGCAGAAAACATTACTGTACTCCCATGTGGTTTGAAACAGAAGAAGGGCGTTAATCTGACTTTCGGATCTGGTTGCGGCTTTTGATCATCACGACCATAAGGAAGTAAGAGAGACAATCTCTGTTACTGATAACGGGGACTTAACTGCCATATTCGTGGAAGTGAAGGAAGCCCTCATAAATTTAAGTGACCGTTTCAATCTAGATGAAAGGATGATTGACATTGTGAAGCCATTTTACGATCTGTGCAAGGATGCAGATATAAGGGCTGTATATAATACCATTGGCAGTGATCTCGATCTATCAAAAATAGAACTTGAGTATCGATATCTTAAAGGTTTGCCAAATATAGACATTCTCTGTGGCAAAACACTTGCCGAAAAAGTGAAATATTTTGTCTCTTCAACGAATTACAAATATCTAGCAATTCTTTTTGCTCGTATCCTTGTGGCTAAGCCTCGCAGTGCTGATGTGGAGTGGCTCCTGAGCCCAGATACCTCCTTGAACACGAAATGTGCCAGAATAAGTACTACTGAAACTGAGAACATTTATTTCTTTGTTCACTATAATATGCCATCTCTGTTTGAAAGGAATCCTGGAGAAGCAGTACTGTTCTGGCTCCAGAAGTGTGAACAATGTACCCACGATCGTCCAAAGCTGTTACAACAAGAGTACTTCACTGGCATATTCAGCTGTGCGAGAAACGTCAAGGAGACAGCCCACAGGAGAATAATGTCACAAAAACAAAGAAAAAACATTCTAAGATTCTGTTGTCTGTTACGAGTTAATTCTTACATCAATATTGCATAATTATGCTCCAATTATTTACATTACTTATACTTTCCTGTTTATTGTAAGTGTGTGTAACTTATACAATGCAAGTTTTCATGAATGCAAGGCTATTGCTTTCACTTGGTATCTGTTGTTGTCTTTTAACTTTTATTACTGCACATATTGGTTTATTACTGCACAAATTGTGTATGACCGCACACTAAAAATACTCTGGAGAACACTATCATATTTGACCAGATTCCATTGTTCTGAATCTGTATTTTTTCACCTTCTCCGAACAACTAAGTAGTGAGGTAGGCCTTCTTCTCAAAAACAGCATTTCACTAAGTTTAAAATTATGACACTACTGGTATGTTCTTAAAGGTTACCATTACTCCATTGTTCGCTGTGAACATGAGAAATGAAAGAAAATAAACAATAGGCCTAATCATTAGAAATATTAACTATTTTTTGTCCTTGAAATGGCCCTTAAAAAATTGAATCTGTAGTGTAGCAGCCTGTGAAGTATGAAGGCCGACCAGTCAGCTACTGGCCTCACATCCACATGCATCAGCAGAAGTGTATGATCGTCCAGCTAGAAAGGAGATATTGTGTGGTCGCCCCCAGCCATTAGAACTGGCTTCAGTAACTGGATTTCTCTACTTATCGTAGCTCCCCAAATTGATCACAATGCCATGTGGGCACTTGCCCCATACACTCGCCGAATTTTCATGAGAAAAGTCCTTCCCCATGAGGATTCAAACCAGTGTTCATTTCATAACGAGAGTCCTTAGCATGATGCCTTCCTTATACCATGATACTACAGAATGGGACTGAGTGGCCATTACCTTCAAACAACCCTTTTTTAAATCTTCAAATAAGGTTTGGTATTTTCTGGAATAATATACTTCAATGCTTGTGCAGATATATTGCTACTAAATTTAATATTTTCACAAGCCTGGCAAGTAGCGAAATGTAGCTATTATTTTTTTTCTTCTGGGGGAATATTTTGGCACATTGGAGTGTATGGTCCTACAAGATATAAAATTTCATCAAAACTGTTAACGTCCATTCTCAAATAATTTTTGCAGTCCTCACTATTATTTTCTCTCACCTCTCTTAATAATTTCTAATAGCCATGCTGACTTGTTTTAAATAACCATTTCTTTTGCGAAAGTGAATATTTTCTTTTTTTGTGTTCACTGAATAATTCTAGCTGCAAGAAACCACTAACAATGCCAAGTTTTGCTTCTAAATTAAAAAATTCCATCTTATTACAGTCGTATACAATGTCACATTAAGCATGGCTTTTGGCCTTTCAGGAATTTCTAATACATAGACTCACATTTTTACTAGATGAGTAAATCAGTGACTAAAGTTGTTGACTTAAAAGTTGTGTTGAACATCATGAGTAAATAGATCACCACAATCGCACTCGCGAGTATTATCATTATGATCATTTTTGTTAACAAAGTTTTGTATTTAAGGTCAACTATTATGACCACTGCCAGTCAGATAGAATGTTTTTGACATCTTTGCATAGATGCCAATATGGTATAGCAAGGTGCACAATTTCATTCTGTATTTAGAAATTTTAAGATTCAGGAGAAAACAGTACACAGTATTTCTAGTAGTTTTATATTTTGGGACACTAAACAATGTATAACTGTATTCAATCAGAAGTTCTCTGCAACATTGTTTATTTATATATATATATATATATATATATATATATAGGTCATGAAAAGTTGCAGAGGTAATTGATATGCAAATTTAACGTTCATAATGATGAACCTTAATGTAGTCTTCTATCTATATAATGAATGCTTGAACCATTTCTCATTTACTTATGTAATCAAGCGAGTGGAATTAATTGAATTGATAGTTGCATAAACAACATGAGTCCAATTTTTATCGAAATTGAGTTAAGTGCTGTATGGCATTCATATGTAGTAGACGCATGTCTTGACCCATAAATAACATGAGGCCTTGCATTTCAAATGGGTAAGCTTGCACATTCATTTTCTTGTTCTTTGCATAAACAACATCAGTCCTGGACTGGTATTGTTTGTGCAACAGATGGGTAATGGCAGCAGCTCCTATGTTTATGGTGTTTGCATCACTTTACACTTTCCTGTTAGTGTTACACCCTTGCTTGATGTGTTCGAGTGATAACAAAATACAAAATTTCTAAGAAAAGACCTGCTCGTCTTTAGAATGAGGTTTTCAATATCAATATTCAGTTTCATACACCCATATCTGGAGCAGTTGTACAGTTGTCAAAAAAAAAAGTAGCCGCACTCGTGAACAGTGAATATTTTCTAAGTCCACTTCGGGACACGGCGATGTTACACGATGCATGTGCTTGTAGAAGTAGTTCCGGAACTAAAGAACTATTCAATATCTGTGTCTCATAGACCATCGGTAGAGTGCTTGCTTAATGATTCGAAGGTTGTGGGTTCGGGCCTTGTTCAGGTTTTCATTTTATTTTTTAATCGTTCTTTAGCAATATAAATAATATTCAAATTATCATTTATATTCTTTTATCGTTCTTTATCGATATCAAATTATTTATATTATGTTATCGTTCTTTTAGCGATATAAATAATACCGGTATTCAAGTTATAATGTTTTGTATTCTGTTATCATTCTTTATAGATATAGATAATATTGAAGTCATCATTTGTATTCTGTTATTGTTCTTTAATGATATGAATAATATTCACGTTTTTTATATTCTGTTATCGTTCTTTAGCGTCATAAATTAATATTCAAGTTATTTATATTCTGTTATTGTTCTTCTGCGATATAAATAATCTGTATTTTATGTAAGTAATTATTATATTACAAATAACCATTTTTCTTTTTAAAATAGGTTATTTTATTTAAATAATTAAATATATATTATATTAATTAAACAAACCCATATTTATCATTTATATTCTGTTATTGATGGCCTGATGGCCTTAACTACACCAGAATAAATAAATAAAAATTGTTCTTTAGTGATACTGTATAAATAATATTTAAGTTATTTATATTGTTATCGTTCTTTAGCGACATAAGTAATATTCGAGTTATAATTTATATTCAGTTATCGTTCTTTAACGATATAAATAACATAAATTTAATATTAGGTTTGGAACAATACAGTTGCATAATACTGGCGTTAGTTTTTGTTTTTATATTATTATATTATACTATCTTGAACCACAATAAAATGAAAAGGAGTGACGAGGAATTGAACCTGAGATGGTGGCATCTAAATTCCGACGTTCTTCCGCTGAGCTAAGAGGGCACAAGTGTGGAAACATTTGCGGAAAAATTGGCCCATTCCCCCTGCAAGATTTTCTGATTTGTAGAAACTAGTCCAGGATGCAGGGGGCAAAGGCTACTTAGGATTTCCCGGTCTCTGATCAGGTTAAACATCCTGATAGAACTAATATATATTTAACTCTTGCAGGGGCATGTACACGTATGGGCGAATCCAGAAATGCATATAGAGTGTTAGTTGGGAGGCCAGAGGGAAAAAGACCTTTGGGGAGGCCGAGACGTAGATGGGAAGATATTAAAATGGATTTGAGGGAGGTGGGTTATGATGATAGAGACTGGATTAATCTTGGTCAGGATAGGGACCAATGGCGGGCTTATGTGAGGGCAGCAATGAACCTCCGGGCTCCTTAAAAGCCAGTAAGTAAGTAAGTAAGTAACACTTGCGGTTAATTTCGGTGAAGTCCGGGGGGCCCAATTAGTGAAATCCACTCTCCTCATCTCCACGCTTGGGCCCCCTGGGTTCTAATAAGATGCGAAAGAGACAATGGTGTGCGGAAAACAACGGGAAGTTACCGCATTTATCCTTCCCAAGAAAAACTGCAAACATGAGCAAAGGAAGATTTTAATAGAAAAAGGAGCATCTTCTGCGGACCTCTGGAGAAAGAACTAAGGAAGAGACTAGTGAAGTGCTTTGTTTGGAGTGTGGCATTGTATGGGGAAGAAACATGGACATTACGACAAAATGAAGGGAAACGAATAGAAACATTTGAAATGTGGATGTGGAGAAGAACAGAGCATGTGAAGTGGACAGAAAGAATAAGAAATGAAGTTGTACTGGAAAAAGTGGGTGAAGAAAAAATGATGCTGAAACTAATTAGAAAGAGAAAAAGGAATTGGTTAGGTCTATGGTTGAGAAGAATAATAGACGACATTAGGATATGTGGATCATATGCGGAGACTAAGCAGAACGCAGAAAATAGGAAAGATTGGAGAATGCTGGGTTTGCAATGAAAGACCTGCCCATGGGCAGAACACTTATGTAGGTATGTTCAGATTGCCTGAAATGTCGTGTCTAAGAACAGTCACTATTTGCAAAGACTAGTCGGTTCCTTGCCCACTCAACTGCAAGATGTGATCAAGATAAGGGGAAGGTAGACTAAATATTGAATCGTGGCTTTTTGTTTTGTTTTTTGAACACTTAATTGTTTGAATGTTCTAAGGCAGACGCCAGTATGTTTGTTTTGTGTATGGCACAAAAGATATTTTTGTTGAGAATAAAATCTTTTTTTCTTTCAATTTATAGCCACAATGTCATAATGATAAAGTCATGGCATAATACATTAATGAACCTGATGTTAATTACTAAAATAATCGTGAAAGAGAATGGAGCAATTATGCACATTTTGTCTCTCTCTCTTAAAAACAAAACAAAAAAGAACATAAAAAGCACGACGTTGTATTCGAACGTAGGACCTCACGAATAAGAGACAGGAACGCTACCATTACGCTATTAAGTAGCACACAAAATACTTTAACTATATCTGTAGATATCAGGCAACGTGGTCCAACAACATGTAACATCGCCTGTTTCCAATTGTAGAGAAGATACCCGAAGGGAACTTTGCTTCAAGAGTGCGGCCACTTTTTCTTTTGACAACTGTACAACACATGGACCAAACAGTAGGCTTTCACTAGATCAGGTTTCTTCTCCTTCAGCTTTTCAAAGACACTGCAGTGTTTGCCATAATTAACTGAGGCATTGTCTGCTAAGAATGAAAACATTTTTCGAACATTCAACATATTGTCTTCAATTTTCTTCAATATTTCATGAGCTATTATGTCAGAAAACTCGTCACTGTTTTCATGAAGTTCTAGAAAACATATTTTCATCCCATCTTCTAAGGTGACGTACTTTAGAAAATAGGGAAACATTTGATGTTATCTTTGTTGCTTGCACCAGTTGCCACTGAGAAATAATATGCGTTATTAACAATTTCAGTTGTTGGGTTCAAAACTGAAGCTGGGGCTAAGACATTCTGACAAACTGCTGTAGCCTTGCTCCTACCTAAGGTCATTTCTGTAGCTATATCAGAATCATGACGATTTTATTTACTTTGACTGTGAAATCCAAACTTTGGAAATAATGGCGATGCTTAATAGAGTGATACACCAATAGTTGCTTTGGTAGTGAGTGGTCCTATTCCACAGTGAGAAAGTTTCGTGATAAAGCGATTTGAAATTTTTGTAAAATCAGAAAAACTATATTATTTAACATTGTGAGAGTAAGTTGGGAATTGAAATGGATTTTGTGTTCTCATATAATTAAGAAGAATATTATATTATGTTTCATTTATTTAAAATATGTTAATTTTAAACTTCTACTTTATAATGTGGCTTAGAACTTTTTTTTTTCATTTCATTTATTATATTCCATAGATCTTACATGAGCAATGAAGCTTTAAGATGTGGAATAAGTCAAAATTTTACAATATAACAGTTACATTTTTATAAATTTTTACAATTTTTACAATATTTTACAATTTTTACAGTTTTTACAATTTTTTACAATATTTTGGCGAGATGTAGAACCTTTCACCATATTTACGAATGAGGAATTAGCTTACTTAAAATGATGAAAGAAGTAACCCAAATCTGATAATATAAAACAAAAGTATAGTAGATGATGCTGAACACACGTATTTTACTGATTAACTTTACAACTTCTTTACTGTGCTAACTTCTTAGGAAATTATCTGGCTTTGTACAATGAATAATAATAATAATAATAATAATAATGATTTATTTAACCTGGCAGAGTTAAGGCCATACGGCCTTCTCTAACACTCAACCAGGAGTAAAAACTGCGTTGTAGAAACACTACAAATTTACAAAGTACACACAAAACTGAATAAGATAATAATAATAAAATGTAAACAACAAGTAAGAAGAAATCAGACATAATATATAACATACAGAAAGAAAGAAAAAAGCATAATAAAATGTGAACAGCAGGTCAAAAATAAATGAGGCCTACAAAGTATAAAAAAATAAGAAAATTATTGATGATAATAATAATAATAATAATAATAAATAAGAATAGTAATGATAATAATGATGATAATAATATTAATAATAATAATAATAATAATAAATAAAATAATAATAACAGGCCTAATAGTAATAATAATACTAATAGTAGTAATACAATAGTGCAGTACAAAGCATACAATGAATACAATATTTTTAAGTATACACAGTAAGGTAAATTATGTTTATATATAGCTCAACTTATCACATTAGAGATATACCATTATCGGAAAATATGAAAACAAAAATATAAAATAAGTTAAATATCACTAGAACATAAAAAAAAAGTGAATACGTGGAAACATGCAATACAACACTTGTCATAATAGTAAGTTAGTTTGACAACTCGTCATAAGATAATTTTCTAACTTGGATTTGAAAGATTTCAATGTTCGGCAGCCCTTGACTTCAGGCGGCAGAGAGTTCCAGTGACGAGAGGTAGCAACAGTGAAAGATGAGGAATACAGAGATGATGTGTGAAGTGGAATTTCTAGCGTGTTATCGCGTTGTGATCGAGTATTAATATTATGATAGCGAGAGAGAATATGAAAACGAGCGAATAAATAAGAGGGGGATGAAGTGTGCATAATTCGATATAGGAGAGAAAGTGAGTGCAGATTTCTCCTCTCATGTAACCTAAGCCATGATAACTTCTCGAAAGAAGGTGAGATATGATCATAGTATCGAACATTACAAATGAAGCGGACGCACGCGTTATGAACACGCTGTAGTTTCTGGGCGGAGTCAATCCTGAGATCACTGAACAAAACGTCGCAATAATCGAAGTGAGGTAGAATGAGTGTCTGTACCAGCGTCTGTTTTAATTTAGATGGATAATGATACAATCTTTTTAGTGAATGGAGAATAGAGAATGCCTTCTTACATGTATATTTAATATGCGTATCCCAACTAAGATTAGATTCGAAATGCACTCCGAGATTTTTTACGGTAAAGCTAAACGGGATGATTGTTTTATCCAGTTTCACAGGTGGAATATTCAGGTCGTTGACTTCAGGAATTAATCTACGGTTCGCGAACAGAATAGCCTGTGATTTACATGCGTTTAGGTTAAGCCCAAATTGTTGAGACCAGGAAGAGATGGAATCAAGATCTTCATTAAGACTATTAATGCTATGAAGGATACCACTTCGAAATTAGTCAGCCAGGTAATATCCTAAAAAGTTAACACAAAGTTAATTAACGATTATAAAAGTGTTAAAAATATATAAAGAACAATGAAGACATGTACCGGTACTTTATATTAAAAAATCATCAATTACAGGAAATCAGTATATTAATCCTTTCTGGCCTAAATTTTTATTTGCAGCAAGGACAAAAAAACAATTCTAAGTAATTATTCAAGGGGCTCTTCAACCTCATTTAAGGCCTAAAATTAAATTAATACTACATTGAACAAATGATACAAAGCATTAATTAAAAGTCATCTTTTTCTGATGAAGTTGCTGTAGTAGATGTTGCAACCTTCGGTTTTAAGGATTCATATAATGAATGATATGGTTTTGGGATGCTGTTGCATGACAGTTGAAGTAATCCATCCAGTTTCTTTTCTCAATTGGCGGAAGTTCTGAGTACAGCCTGCTGATAACACTAGTAAGAAAATCTGTTTCTCTTCATTTGGATATCTTTTTCACTGTGATGGTTCGAAATTCTGGGTCACTCAATCTTTCTTTGAAATATATGCTATTTTGAAGTACCGGTACTTTTAGTGTGAAAACAAAATTACAGAGCACAAAACATTAACTATACACTTCCTGAATACACAGCTCAATATGAAAATCAACAATGCAAACTAAAACGTCTAGTAATCAAACAGTGCTGGTACAAGTCCAAATTCCTAAGCTCCCAAAAATTAAAAATAAAATAATTTAAGCATTTTATGTGGTTTAAGTCTCTTCACAATCCACAATCTTTCTAACATTCCTGTTCAAATGAAATTGTTAATAGATCTAAGACACATGCAGGTGGATTAAGACCCTTCACAACCATACAAATATTTCAACATTTTTCCTTCCAATGGAACTGTGAATGGATGTAAGACACTTAAGTCTATTCACAAATCAGTAAAGTAGGATCGTTCTATGCATCCTCAATTAAAGACAGAGGCTACCGCATGCTGAGCAGTTGCCTTTTGAAGTAAGACAGTCCGCCAAGCTTTTCTGTCCACTCGGGGAATGGGGTAATCTGTTTCTGCTTTCTGAGGCAAACATAAATGTTGCCAATTCTCCCCTGAATGCTAACACTAACTGCAGTCTTTCTTAACATGTTCAATCAATTTACAAGTGTTTTTGTTAGCTGTTTGAAAGTCTTCTGTAGTTTTATTATTATTACAATTGTTTTGTGGAGTATGTTGTAAATTACTTACTTTTTTTACAACTCCAAGATAGCAATGATAGATGAACAGCAATGTTAAAGACATAATTAAATTTATGAGGCACAATAATGTTACCGTGTCCAACCCCATACCCATTAAGGCAGTTATGTTGCAGGAAATCAAATCAGCCAATATTAGTAAGAAATATGCAGTGGAGGAGCTTGCAGCCTCATATGGACACGAAGTGTTACGACTTCCTCCATACCACTGCATTCTAAATCCTTTGGAAATGATCTGGCACCAACTAAAGTCTTATGTTAGGAAAAAAAAAGTTTCTACTGTGTTCAATATGCAATTAAAACGGAAGGGAATTACATGAAGCACGACACGTACAGTAACCAAGAGAGATTTGTGATTCATTTAGGAGAGAGTGACGACGAATAGAGGTAAAAGAAGCAAAATGCTGTCATATTTTATTACTTACCACTTTAGCTTTCGCTGTGGATTTAGATATGAAATACAAATTGACATTATCTTCTTTCAGTGTTACTTATTATTATTGTTATTGTTATTATTATTATTAGTATCATCATCATCATCATCATCATCAAGTATGAAAATATAGTCTCTTAATTTGAAGAAGTTGACCGTACAATGGTTCTATAATGGATCTTTATACACATAATAACTCAAAATTAACCATTCATTAATTCGTGATTGATTGAATGAAAGTACAATTTGTTGTATAGAAATAAATATATCATTGTTCATACCCATGTGGCGAAGTCAATGTAAAATGTGACAACTGCGCACCTAGAAATTTCCGCATACGTCCCTTAATGACTGGGGTGGACCGTGTGGCTAAGTTCTTCTAGCAACAAAAGAGACCGACTGGGGATCCTTTGAAAAATCCTACTATAATTATGGTATAGGGATTTTCACAAAATTAAAATATCTCTTTATTTTTTTTAACAAATTGCATAGGACATTTAACTAATGTAAAATTTAGATTCCTGGACTCCATAAATGATTTTAAGACAAAAAATAAAATTTTGTGGTTTAGAACCCTTCACCACCAAAGCAACACAATGTCAATTCTCATGCTACTGTTTCATTAGCAAGGGTTGAAGTAGTTAGCTTCAAAAACAAAAGAGTGCATGATCTTGAAACCATGGAAAGTCTGTTCCGTTTATGTTTTTATGTCTGTAAGTGATGGGTTATGTTACTTTTACCTTTGTTTGAACAGCCAACATCACAATTGCAAAATATACAAAACACATGGCTTTCACTAATATGACTTTTTTTCTAGAAATTTCATCTCCTCAAACCACTTGACCTGGATTTTACACTTTCTTTTTGGCATTTTTATCTTGAACTGTAAAAATGTTGTAAATTCAGTAAAGTAACACAAAACACAGGAAAACAAGAAAAAACTTAAATCATAAACAATGTAAGAATAACGTGAGCACTCTTTCAATGGTGGAACCAGTTTAACGTTAGTTAACATTTATCTTAATAACTAGCAATGTTAGTCTAGCATTGCTGTTAACTAAGGACAGTAGGCAACACTGCAGACTAGAAGAATTTAACTGAGTATCCAACTTGTGTGAAAGAAGAATCCTAAACTATTACGATGTTCACCACGTAGATGCAGGTAGACCTAATCATTTTTGCAACCACATTTTGAAGCAAGCGATTTTCGCGTCATATTATTTCTTCTGAAAAAGTAGCTTCGAGTTAAACTGCGTAACAAATTTTAATTTTTTTTTTTGTATTGGGCATGTGATACATGTTTTCTATATAATTTGAATCTCCTGAATACGAATATGACAATAAAAAGCAGTTGTTGGTTACGGTAGTTGAGAAATTTTCGAATTTATATCTATTCAAAATACTGTTTTATATCAGTGGTTTCCAACCTTTTTTCAGTGACGACACACCTTACTGAACGCTCACAATATCACAACACACTTACTTATTTTTATTAATAATAAATAGTAATAATAAAAAAAAGCAATAATAATAGTAATAATGGGTGGCAAGGTAGCTCAGTTGGTAGAGCAGCTGGCTACAGACTGGAAGGTCCAGGATTCGATCCCAGGTGGTGACAGGATTTTTTCTCGTTGCCAAACTTTCAGAACGGACCCGAGGTTCACTCAGCCTCCTATAAAATTGAGTACCGGGTCTTTCCCGGGGGTAAAAGGCGGTCAAAGCGTGATGCCGACCACACCACCTCATTCTAGTGCAGAGGTCATGGAAAGCATGGGGCTCTATCTCCATGCCCCCCAAGGGCCTTCATGGCATGTTACGGGGATACCTTTTAATTGTAGTAATAATAATAATAATAATAATAATAATAATAATAATAATAATAATAATAATAATAACCAGTTTCTTTCTTCTGGAGAAAAAGGTGGTGAAACTCTGTGTAGAATATTTTATAGTGATCGGGGAGATGATTACTGTTCATTGCACGGGAATTTTGTCTTTTTGACCCATATATGCCCACAGGGTCGTTAACGACCCACATCATATTTTTATTAGTTCCTTTAATATTTGTTTAAATTTTCGGTTGGACACCATCATTATGTGTTCGATAATATATTGGCAATACTTTTGTTTGTGCAATTGTTCCGTTGTAACTCTCTGCAATGCATTTTAACTGAAAATGTGTAACACTTCATTTTGGTTATAATGCACAAAAAAATGTAAATAGACACTTCATTGTTAAGTAGTTTATTTCTGTTATTGTTTTATTACATAGGGCAAGCAGTAACCAATATTATATGAGGTGAAGTCATGAATTGTATTCAGTAGAGACGTAATAGTGTAAGAAACATGGCGTGGGTCGTTTTAGACCCAATGGGCACATAGGGAACCGTTTGTACATTTTGCTAAATTTTCTAATAATATTATTATTGATAATTATTGTGATCTGATTTTCTTTACTTTCATATTAAGCAAACCTTAATGCTGACCAATTAAAATATTTTAATTTTAAAGGTTTTAATATGAAACTGTTACCCAAAGGTAGACAGATCAGTAGTGGAATTCTCGCAGGTACATCAAAGAAATTAATTACAAATTTTCAAATCATAAAAGAAATGGATAATCAAGACAAATTAGAACTAATAAAAATTTAAGTATGGAAAAATCAACAACATTTCAAAATCTACAGTGCCTATAACCCACCTAATAATCCCCTTGATCTAACTTTGTTTGATATACAACCTAAAACTATCATAATTGGTGACTTTAACGCCCACTCCCAACTTTGGGGCTATGATAATGTAAACCAACCTGGAAAAATGATCATGGACCTCCTAAATACTACAACCGCAGAACTTGTCTACAGAAAAGAAGATCCCCCTACTTTCATTCATTATTCTGGTTCTGGTACAAATCCAGACTTATTACTAGTAACATCAGATATCCATCATGAAACCAAGAAAAAAATAATTGAAGACCCTGGATCTAGCCACCAAAACCGAAGAAAAGAACCCTACAATAACAAAACAACATGGAACTTTAAGAAAGCGAATTGCAAACTATTTACAACAGAACTCGACGAACACCTCAAGCTCAACACACCACTAATGGAAAATACAAACTCAGATAGATTGAACAAATATTTCTGTGAATCTCTTCTTAAAATTGCAAAAAAGCACAGTCCACGAGGCAAACCAAAAAAATACACCCCATTCTGGACAGAAAACCTGAATTTATTGAAACAAGATAGAGATAAAGCAAGAACCAAAGCAGAACATAGCAAAACACCAGAAGATACTCAAGATTGGAGGAAGAAGACTGCCATTCTTAAAAAAGCAATCATAACAGCAAAAAAGAACAGTTTCAATAAATTTATTGAAAATATTAATTACAGAACCGATAGTGCTAAAACATATAAATTTCTGAAGAATATTTCCAATACACAGGAAAATACTAGCCAACCTATTATTCATAATAATAAAACACTAACAGATAGTAGAGATATAGCAAACGCGTTTAATAAACACTACTCAAACTCTCACAGATTACATCCCAATATCGAAAAAACTGACAAATTTATCGAAAGAGAATTACATAAAAATAATAAAAACAATATTACTAGTACAAAACCTGAAATATTTCATCAAAATTTTACTTCCAAAGAATTAACTCTAGCTATACAAAATTTAAAAACCAAGAAATCTCCTGGCCCCGACAACATTCATTCTGAATTTTTTAAACATCTGGGGGAAAAAGCCAAGTCTGTACTTTTATCCATTTTCAATTTATCATGGAACACCTCAATTCCTGCAGCTTGGAAAAAAGCAATCATTGTACCAATTCACAAAAAAGGGAAACCTGCTCATGATGTTAATAGTTATCGACTGATAGCACTATTAAGTATGATAGCAAAAACCATGGAGTCCATGATCTCCAACAGATTAACTTGGTATTTAGAATCCCAAAATCTTTTATCACCAAGACAAGCCAGCTTTCGACAACTACACTCTACCAATGAACAAGTCATACACCTCGGCCAAGAAATAAAAGACAGTTTTAACAAGAAAGAAGATACCTTGGCAATATTTATTGACTTTCAGTTAGCATATGACTCTGTTTGGAGAAATAAATTATTACTAAAACTCCAGAAATTAGGTATCTCCAGCAATATGTTCAGATGGATATCAGAATTCCTTAGTCAAAGATTCATTGCCACTAAAGTCAATAATTCACTTTCTAGTTACAGACAAACATATCGAGGTCTACCTCAGGGCGCTGTCCTCAGCACAACTTTATTCAATATTTATATAAATGACTTACCCTCCCTATTAGAGGAATCAAACATGAAAACAGCGCTATTTGCAGATGACATAGTTTTGCGGACTTCCGGATCTTACAGACATAGAGATAAAATTCAAAATTCCGCTCTTAAAGCTCTAAATCAACTACATGAATGGAATACATCAAATTTGATGACACTCAATTTAAGCAAAAGTAACTACCAAATATTTTCACTCGGTAAAAAAGAAAGAGAATTCAATATCCAATACAATGGCCAACACCTTCCTAGGACTTATGAATCCAAATATCTTGGAGTTATTTTCGATAGTAAGTTAACATGGAGCAACCATTTGAAATACATTTCTGAAAAAGCTCGTAAAAGATTCTCCCTTCTAAAAAGACTAGCAGGAAAGAAATGGGGATGCTCTAGGAATACTTTGAACACTACATACAAAATGTTTATACAACCAGTGCTGACATACTGCGGAGAAATTTTAATTACTTCACCTTTCATAAACGACATAGAATATGTTCAAAACCAAGCTCTCAGACTCATTACTGGTGGAATCAAAACAACTCCAATAGATTCTATGAGATTCCTCACTAATATTAACAGTATCAAAATGACAATAGAAGAAAAAGCACTGATTCAATATGAAAAACTTATCAGATTACCAGGAAACATTTGGCATTCATACAGTCCTCTCTGTAGATTGAAAACTCAAAAAAGTTTCATATCCATTGTTCAAGAATTAAAACAGAAAACCAATATCCCGAATTTAAAAGAAAACTTACAAATTAAACCAAACCCTTTAACTCTATTAAATATAGAATATAATCTAAATTTAACAGAAGAAATACTGAAATCAGAAGTAAACACTGAACTACTGAAACAATTATCTTTAGAGACAATTAATATTAGGTACCCTCCACAAAACTGGCTTCATTTATACACCGACGGATCCTTGATCTCCAGAGAACAAGGTGCCGGTGCAGGTGTTACGTGCTGTCTCTTCTAACTTTATAGATCACTTGGATATGGAACAACAAGTTTTGATGGTGAAATCATTGCAAGAAGTGAATGTCTCAGGAATCTTCTATGCCACATCAATAAATTTAGGAATGCAGTTATATTGTCAGACTCCAAAGCAGCTATTCTATCAATAGTCTCTAAACACACACCTTCATCTCAAACAGCAGAAATAACTAAAATGCTCTCTCAATTAATATCACTCAATAAAAGAATTGTATTCCAATGGATACCATCCCATTGTGGAATCCTGGGAAACGAGAATGCAGATGCTTTAGCAAAGAAGGGCAGCACTGCTACTTACAGACCTGTTACTAAATCTACGTATTACTCTGTGAAGAGATTTATTAAATCTACATATTTAGACTTCAACAAAAAAAAATTTGATAACACAATCCCCAGGGAAAAAATGGAACTCTCTGCATCAAAATCCACAGTTAATTCCCGATTTACCACGAAAATCATCTGTAGCTGCATTTAGATTGGCAACAGACCATGATTGTTTGGCTAAACACCTGCATAGAATTGGAATATATCAGTCCCCTAACTGCCCATTGTGCAACTCAAGCCAAGAAATGGATTCGGAACACCTCAAAATCTGTGCTTCATTGGCTGGTCATGATAATATCTTTGAAAAATATTGGCGTGCAAGAGGTCAAATGACTTTATTGTCAAACGCCTGGCATTAGAAAACAACAACAACAACATATTCCCTATGAAAATTTACGATTTATAAATACGTGAAGTAATTTTTTTTGGAAAAATTCTATCCCGCTAACACAGCTAACAAGCAAACATTCTGATGAGGGCAGATGGAAAAGTTAATTTTTTTTCCTCCACTATGTTAATAATGTCAAAAGAACTGCTTATACAAATTTTGGCCACTCGACAGCAATTTCGAGGACGTCCAGAAAGTAATTATCTCTGGGGCCGTTTACAGAAAAAAGCACAATTGCATGGAAAGATTTATTGGAACAGATACAGCAATTGTTGCACTATTTGTCAACATATCCCCAACTGGAATTAAGACATCTGTCATACATACCATGGGATCAATTTTTGTATCTTTGTGTCGTAGAAGTCAGCCTCTTGGGATCGGAACCAGCGTTTCGTAGCCGTTTGCAAGTTTCTGTCGATCCCATGATATGACAAATATCTCAATTCTGGTGAGAATATGTTGAAAAATAGCTCTACAATTGCTTTGTCTGTTCCAATAAATTTTTCCAATGAAATCGTTTTTTCTTTCTGTTAACTTTCCCTGGCGAACTTATTTTTTTACGGCCCTCGTAATTGCGGTTGAGTGACCAAAATTTGTATAAGCACATCTGTTGAGATTATTAACATGGTGAAAGAAATTAATTAACTTTTTTATCTGCCTCCATCAGAATGTTTTCTTGTAAGACGTTTGTTTTCCCTTATTTTAGAGATAATTACGACAAATCTCACAAAAAGAGTCTTACCACTTTCGAAATACTGGAAGAACTAGAAACAGTATCTTCTCAAGAAAATTTTTCAAATATTGAGTGGTTCTACAACCTCCTGAAGATGACGGTAATGAAGCAGGTTACGATTCAGTTGATGAAGATTGTAACAATCTCTGTGCCATCGCCAACTTGAGGCTCCAGCTGAACTTTTTGTCAATAAAGAGTCTGTAGATTGCAATGAAATTGTTCATAACACAGATTGCGAAAATGAAAACGTGGTAGAAATACAACGATCTTCCTGGGCCTCCTCTGTAGAAGCATCAGGGATAATTGGAGGGACTGATGTGACCTTATAAAAACAGTCATTAGCTACGATTAATCATTCCAGTTCTGACGAATTAGAGTCCATTTTTCTCGGGGTGTGGGCCAGAAATCTAAAAGATGTGTTTACTGCAAAAGCAAAACCACAAAACCATGCAAAAGATGTAATGTAGCATTGTATGATAAGTGTTTCATATAGTTCCATGCGTATTTTTTTTATGATGTACAGCTGTCAAAAAAAAAAGTGGCCGCACTCGTGAACAGCGAATATTTTCAAAGTGCACTTCGGGTCGCGGCGATGTTACACGATGCATGTGCTTGTACAAGCAGTTCCGGAACTATGAAAGTGTTCCATATCTACGCCTCTTAGACCAGCGGTAGAGTGCTTGTTTAATGATTCAAAGGTCATGGGTTCGGGCCTTCTTCAAGTTTTCATTTTATTTTTTAATCTTTCTTTAGCGATGTAAATGATATTCAAATTATCATTTATATCCAGTTATCGTTCTTTATGGATATCACGTTATTTATATTTTGTTATCATTCTTTAGAGATATGAACAAAATTCAGGTCATCATTTGTATTCTGTTATCGTATTATAACGATATGAATAATAATTATTATTGTATTTCCAATGGGGGTTAGCCGTATTTTACATATGTATGTTAGGGCTATAGTTTTATACACAAAAAAAGATAAGCATAAAGAGAAATGGAAAAGAAAATTAAATTAGCTTACGCGATGTAAACAAAACGTAAACAATCCGTAAATTAGGCATTGCGATTGCAAAACAAATATCAGGTATCAATTTGTAACATACAAAAACATTAACAACACACATACGTAACACTTCTATAACACAAATATGCAGCTTTCCGTACCATACATCATAAATTAATACACAATAGTCACACAAACACAATCAAACCATAATTACGACATTGCGACGACATCAAGCATCACATAACTGACTCACATACATAACAAATCAAGCATCCGTTACAACACATACACTTCAACATAGTATCCACACTTTTAAAAGTTACAAATTTGGCTCCAAGAAGAATAAATAGGACACTGTTACTAATTACTATTCTTCTACAATTTCTTAAATACATCTGTAATAAATCTGTGAAATTCCGATATGAATAATATTCACGTTTTTTATATTGTTATCGTTCTTTAGCGATTTAAATAATATTCAAGTTATCATTTATATTGTTTTCCTTCATTAGCATTATAAAACAATATTCAAGTTATTTATATTGTTATTGTTCTTTCGCAATATATTAATTAAACAAACCGATATTTATCATTTATATTCTGTTATCGTTCTTTAGTGAGACTGTATAAATAATATTCAAGTTATTTATATTGTAATCGTTCTTTAGCGATATAAATAATATAAATTTAATATTAGGTTTGGAAAAATCCAGTTGCATAATACTGGTATTAGTTTTTCTTTTTGTATTATTACATACAATTGAACCACAATAAAAAGAAAAGGAGTAACGAGGAATTGAACCTGAGACGTTGACATCTAAATTCCGACGTTCGTCCGCTGAGCTACGAGAGCAAAAGTGTGGAAACATTTTTGGAAAAATTGGCCCAATCACACTCTAAGATCTTCTGATGATTCGTAGAAGCTAGTCCAGGATGCTGGGGGCAAAGGCTAATTGAGATTTCCCGGTCTCTGACCGGGTCAAACATCCTGATAGAATTAATATTTAACCCTTGCCGTGACTTTCGGTGAAGTCCGGAGGGCCCAATTAGTCAAATCCACTCTCCTCATCTCCACGCTTGGGCCCCTTGGAATTTAATAAAAAGCGAAAGAGATTGTGGTGTGCGGAAAGCAACGGGATGTTACCGCATTTAGGCCTATCCTTCCTAAGAAAACTGAAAACATGAGCAAAGGAAGCTTTTAATAGAAGAAGAAGGATCTTCTGCGGACCTCTGGAAAAAGAACTAAGGAAGAGACTAGTGAAGTGCTTTGTGTGGAGTGTGGGATTATATGGGGAAAGAACATGGACATTACGACGAAATCAAGAGAAACGAATTGAAGCATTTGAAATGTGGATGTGGAGAAGAACTGTGCGTGTAAAGTGGACAGGCAGAATAAGAAATAAAATTGTGTTTGAAAAAGTGAGTGAAGAAAGAATGATGCTGAAACTGATTAGAAAGAGAAAAAGGAATTGGTTGGGTCTCTGGTTGAAAAGAATAATAGACGACATTAGGATATGTGGATCATATGCGGAGACTAAGAGGAAGGCAGAAAATAGGAAAGATTAGAGATTGCTGGGTTTGCAATGAAAGACCTGCCCATGGACAGAACACTTCAGAATGCCTGGAATATCGTGTCTAAGAACAGTCGCTATTTGCAAAGACTAGTCAATTCCATGCCCACTCGACTGCAAGATGATCGAGATAAGAGGAAGATAGACTAAATATTGAATTGTGGCCTTTTGTTTTGTTTTTTGAACGATTAATTGTTTGAATGTTTTAAGGCCGATGCCAGTAAATTTGTTATGTTTATGCCACGAAAGATATTTTATTGAGAATAAAATCTTTTTTCTTTCCATTTGCAGCCACAATATCATAATGATAATGATAAAGTCATGGCATAATATATTAATGAACCTGATGTTAATTACTAAAATAATCATAAAAGAAAAAGGAGCCATTATGTCTAGTTTGTCTCTCTCAAAAACAGAACAAAAAAGGACATAAAAAGCACGAGGTTGTAGTCGAACGCAGGACCTCATGAATAAGACGCCTGAACGCTACCATTATGCTATCGAATAACACACAGTATACTTCAATTATAACTGTAGATATCAGGCAACGTGGTCCAACAACATGTAACATCGCCTGTCTCCGAATTGTAGCGAAGATACCCGAAGGGAACATTGATACAGGAGAGCGGCCACTTTTTCTTTTGATAGCTGTACATCCATTTGCATTCCCTTCATTTGTTTCATGAAAGCAGCACTTACTTGGTTTGTGGTTACCGGTAACAGGCTATTTTGTTTGGTTTAGGCTGCTTTAGTTGTGCAAAACTTTTTTTTCATTGGTAGTAGTAGTTATGTAAATTTATTGTTTTATATTTCTTTTTGTAAAAATTGAATCCTTACAGTAATAAAAAAATTCCTGTTATATTAGACATGTAAAAGGTTGACTAAATCATGTCCAACAACCTTAGTAAATACGCCCTATTACATAGCACCCACCTGGAATTTCTGAGTAACAGAGATACAGTAGTTTATATGCATAGTAGTTCTCTATATATGTCCCTTTGTATTTGTATACACAAAATATAAGTGTAATAATAAATTTTTGAGTTATATTAAGCAAAAGAGTAATTTTTTTTATTAATTATGTCCAACAGTTTTAGTAAGTAATCGTTATGATGACTTTACAGTAATATGCAAGGAAAGGTTGCTCATATGCCCACAGGGTCGTTTTCGACCCACAGTTAAATGGGCAGTAATGATTATGTAAGCAGAGATTTTGCATTGTTATTCGCTTTCTATGACTAAAAGAAGCAACATTTGTGAAAATGAAGACTTTTTTAAAAAATAAAAATTACGGGCATATATATGGGTTAAGCTCCTTTTCGTCCAACTAAGACTTTCAAGGTCTAAGCGGAATTCAAAGAAAAATTATATTAAAAACATAATTATTCACACATATTTCGGTTTCATGATGAAAAATGCTACAAAAAGGTGCCAGAATGACGTTCAAGTGCGTTCTGCCAGAAAAAAAGGACTAATAACAACTTCTTTGTAATGTTGGATATCCAGTGCTATAGATTGGTCGTTGTTAACACGCATTTGAATATTCTAAAAACAAGCAGCAACTTGAGTGGCATTAGTTATTAGAAAAAAACAAAGGTTTGTGTCAAAAATTCCAACCTATCTATGCTGGACGTTCGATAAAAGATTTTTATTATCTTTTTGAAAACTCACTAATTTAAATTAATATGAAGTCTGTGCTTGGTGCGTTGCAGAGAATTTCCCTATACATGGCCTTATGGTTGACAGACCAACAAGTAAATCATCCTCGAATGCAGAAGTCTGTTCCTTTGTTCAGATTTCACTATTTTCATGGTAGAAAATGCTGATTTACAATTATGACGTTGAAAACGACAGTTATAAATATTTATTTTAGTTTATTAGGCACCATCGATTGAATTGACAAAACATTTCCGCATGTAAGACACTCGAGATTTTGTTTATATTCATCACCGCGCCATGTAAAACCATATTGAAAATATTCATCATATATTTACGAAACACAGTACGTTTTTGTGAACTCTGAAGAGAATTTTCGCTCACATTAGTTGAATTAGCACTGCTGTCATCTAACCAAGAACTTCATTCAGATTGTCTTTTTCGAATTAAAAATTTGTCTACGATAAAATCTAAAAAAAAAAAAAAAAGTAATTTTGAGAAAATAGTCGCACTATCACCTGCTCACATGTATATTCTGAACTGGTCAGTATATTCTGACGATTCTAAACTCTGTTTATTACTAAGTGGCAAGAGTAAACGAGTTACTAAGCATTGTTGCAGTGTTCACTTTCATTTGAATTATCGCCAGGCAGAAAAATTAAACTGAGCATTATTGCAGGTGTTCAGTTTCATTGTAAAGTCTGTCTCAAAATAAAATGTACCATATCAAAGACTTCGTTCTAAATTTAAAAAATGCGTTGTAAAGAGACTTTCGATTTCAAAATGTCGCGATACACTTCATGGGGCTGCGCGACACACCAGTTGGGAACCCCTGCTTTATATAATGACAATGAAGTTAAATACTCACTGTCAGAAGATTTTTCTTTTATACTAGGCATTAGGTACATCACGAGCTAAAGTTCAACAATAGTCTGCTAGCATATTGGTGCCCACTGTCCTTGGTATCCTTTTACCGTAGTTGAAATTTCTTAATGAAAGCACTCACCATGCTCATCACTGAAATCGCCACAATTCTCGGGGAAAAAGTCAAGATGAGAGTGAAGGAAGTGAATTTTCAGGGGGATTTTACAACCCATAGTTTCATAAGCCAACAGTAAATTTTGCACTAGTTCTTCATAGTTCTCACTTCTATGGTTACCAAGAAAATTTAATACATCCTTCTTGAATGCAATCCAGGCAGCTCTCTCTTTTCATTCCAACAAAGATTTGAAGTGACTGTCCTTTATTATTTCTCTAATTTGTGGTTCATTGAAAACTCCCTCTTTTATTTTTGAGTCACCAATGGCAGGAAATTTTTCCTCCATAGGTTTAAATGCTTCAGTTTCGTGATTCATCCCTTCAACAGAATTCATTAACTTAATGTCTGAAGGGGGTAAAATTACTTCGAGGTACAAGAGGTTTATGTATAATATTTTTCTTCCCTGTCTCTAGTGATTGTCGTGTTGGCCATACTTTTATTGTTTTTATTTTATAATGCTTACTCGAGCGCAACTGTCCCATTCACACAGAAAGCAGCAAAATGTTGTGTAGCCTAAAGCATTCCAAGAAGCAATGCTACAACCTTCAAATCCGCAGATATAAACCATTCGTACTTCGAATATTATCATTAAAGCATACTTTATGGAAATACACGTCTTACACAGAATACTAACACCATAGAAATCTGGTAAACTGAAGCGATTTCTTATGGCAAACCTGTTTCTCCCCCTCCAAATGGAACCGAAAAGGGCAACAAAACAATTTCCGCTTCTAGAAGTGTTTTGATAGAGTGGTCTATTACAAAATATTAATTACAATAATAGGGATGAGCAAGGTCCGTCTATGCTCGTCTACTTAACAAATATTAAATATTAAAATACTTGTCACATTTTATTAACTTGAACGTTTTCGGCTTGAATAAGCAATCTTCAGAAGATTATGCCTGAGAATACATATAAAAGTAGACTGGTACATGCTTGTATGTAGTATAATGTGAGCAATGAGTTAATTATGAGCCTCTGTCATTAACAGTTGTGGACTCTAATTAAATGTGGAAAAATAAAAAGCTATATAAGCTGTGGTCAATAAAATGTTAAAATATTAAAATATAAAATGTTATCTTGAGTTGCAATTTGCTGAACCATCTGTGACAAAACTCCAATGATGTCTCGAATGGAGATAATTCAACTGTAATACGGAATGAAAATGTATCAAAATGTGGACCAATATAATACATATATAATGAAGTAGTTATAAAGAATAACAATGAGTTGTACTTATGTAAATCTTAATACTGTTTAATCTTTAACAAACTTAATATAAAAATATAAATCTGGTTACAAACTTCGCAATAGCGAATTATAGACGAAAGCGCATGGATCAGTTGTGATTAATCTAAGTGATGTTTGTAAAATAGTTTAGTTAGAACGGGGTATAATGAGTTGTAAAATGATTATGAATTTGTCTGGGTAACGTTATCTTAGGTTATGAAAAATAAGAAGTAATCAATAATCAAACTTACTATCGTGTGTGTGGTGATAGTAGTTCCGTAATCAATGGTGGTAGAGAGACAACTGTTGGGCACGCTTCGTTTACAGATTTTACTAAACTTAGATAACAGCTCATGGTGGAAGGGGGGAAGGTTGGTTATAGGCTAACAAGCATACACGTGGGTTGTGTGTGTTCAGCTTGAACAGCGAGTTACGCAAGTTGGGGATTTGTTCATTCAAAATCGGTATGCCTAAATTACAGGCCCGGGCTATATGAAAGTCTTCGGCTGCATTAATATATGTACTGTTGTTTAAGGGGAGAATAATGTGCAAAGCCTCTTTTATGTTAGTTAATTCATGGCCCTTCTCAATTAAATGAGTGGCGAACTTAGATTTTCTCCTGTTATGTTTAAAATCAGCAACATGTTCGCTTATTGTCCAAAATATAAACCTCACATCACATCATACCATGACTTGAAGCATATTGAGCATGATAAATTAATCAACGATGCACTTAGCCTCCCTTGGACTGAAGTGTGGAATTTACCAGACATTGACGACAAAATCGAAAAATTTAACGACCTAGTAATCCAGTTATACGATAAACACGCACCCTTGAAAACCAGACGAGTTGGTAGACGCCCTGCGCCTTGGATGTGCGATGCCATAAAATTACTCATGACAGACAGAGACACTGCTTATCGTAAATACAGACGGAGCAAGGACGAATTAGATTTTAATACTTACAAAGTTTTAAGAAATAAATGTAATCAAGCAGTAAGAAATGCTAAATTACGCCATGCACATTCCCTTATTATACCTTCGGTCAGTGCGAAAGAATTGTGGCGTAACCTTAATAACCTGGGTCTAACAAAAGCAAAGCCTCGGGTAGATAACATCAACTTGTCACTCAATAGCCTAAATGAACATTTCGTCACTGCTCCACCTGAACCATTACATAAAAAAGAGACTCTTGAATTTCTCAGATCTTGCCCCCAACCTGTATGGGATAAATTCTTCTTTAAATACATTAACCCGACTGACGTAATGAAGACGCTGCGATGTATGAAATCTAAAGCCCAAGGTGTAGACAATATAAATATCACTCTCCTGTATAAAATAATAGATGTGATTCTGCCGACCGTCACCCATATATTCAATGCATCTATTATGACTGGGTCCTACCCCTCACTCTGGAAAATGGCATTAGTGAAACCTTTACCTAAATCTAACACACCTTCTACAGTAAACCAATACAGACCGATATTAATTCTTCCCACTCTTTCAAAAGCATTAGAACATATTGTACACGGACAACTTACGAACTATCTCGACGAACACAAACTCCTCGATGACTATCAATCGGGTTTTAGGCATGGACACAGCACTACTACAGCCCTACTTAAAGTGACCGAGGACATCCGTGAAGCTATGGATAGGGGTGAAGTAACGGCACTAACTCTTCTCGATTTCAGCAATGCCTTTGGTTCTGTTGATATCGACTTGCTTCTTGCAAAGATGAAAACTTTGCACCTATCAGACAATACCTTGAGCTGGATGGACTCCTACCTACGGGACCGCCAACAGTGTGTTTCACTTGATAATCAATTCTCCCAATGGCGATACACAAAGGCGGGAGTGCCGCAGGGCTCCGTATTAGGACCACTACTTTTCTCTATCTACATTAATGACGTATCAAAGAACTTACAGTATTGCCGATATCACCTCTATGCCGACGACCTACAACTTTACATACATTCCAGACCCAATACGATCAATGAATCGATTGACAAGTTAAATTGTGACCTAGCCACTGTCTCCACTTGGGCGGCCAATTTCGGACTCGCACTTAACCCAAGTAAGACTCAAGCCATAATTATTGGACATAAGCGTGTAGTTAACTCCCTTAATAACAGTAATCTTTCAGTTGTTACCCTTAACAACACGCTAATCCCTTATTCATCTGTCGTAAAAAATCTTGGCTTCTTTTTTGATAATAATCTAAGTTGGAATTTTCAAGTTAAAGAAACGATAAAGAAAATCTGTTCCTCCTTTCACTCTTTGAGTCACTTGAGAAACTTCTTGCCCCAGCAACTAAAACTTACCCTAGTACAAACCCTAGTAATGCCGCACTTCGATTATTGTGACGTTTTGTTAAGTGATCTAAGTTCTGAACTGTCAGTCAAGTTACAGCGAGCTCAGAATATGTGCATCAGATACGTGTGCAACATCCGACGATATGATCACATATCACCGTCCTTCGCAAGTCTCTCGTGGCTCCGACTTAAAGAACGCAGAACTTTACACTCTTTGTCTTTACTCTTTCGAATTCTGCACACCTCAACACCAAATTACCTTTCGTCTCGTTTCTCTTATCTATACTCTAACCACGACGTAAATACCAGATCACTTATCTGTGGCACGCTAAATATACCTCTTCATAGAACATCTTGTTATTCCTCATCTTTTACAATATCCACCTCGCGTCAATGGAATTCCTTGTCACAAAGTATTAGGGGCTGCAAGACAACAAACACCTTTAAGAACAGCTTAAAAGATAACCTTATTAGCATTTCACTCCAATCATACTGATTTAAAATATTACTGACTACACTGTTGCTTTTTTTCTTTAGACATCATCCTGATTGTGCTGCATTTTCAAAATTGTCTCATAATAATCTCTTTCTATTATCTAATATAATTTGAAATATATTAACATTCTATGTATTTTAGTTTAATTCTGCTACCCAGTTTATTTCAGTGTTTAATTAATAGTTCATAGTATTTTGTTGTTTAATTCGTAAATAACTCTTGTATACATGTAACTCTCATCTAAATCAAATTGTTGAATTCTTTGTAAGTTCATGCATATGTATATACACTTTTTGCTGGTTGTGTGGAAGAGAAGGCCTTACGGCCTTAACTCTGCCAGCTAAAATAAATCATTATTATTATTATTATTATTATTATTATTATTATTATTATTATTATTATTATTATTATTATTATATACCTAGTTTTAAAGTTTCTACACGTCTGGCCTATAAATTTGTGTGGGCAGTTCTTGCATTGCAACATGTATATGCCTCTGCTTTGATGTTTATCATTGGTGTTGAGTTTATTAGGAATGATATTACTTAGTTTGTTATTTTTCGAAAGGCTATGCTTGTTAGCGTATAACCAACCTTCCCCCCTTCCACCATCAGCTGTTACCTAAGTTTAGTAAAATCTGTAAACAAAGCGTACCCAACAGTTGTCTCTCTACCACCAGTGACTACGGAACTACTATCACCACACACACGATAGTAAGTTTGATTATTGATTACTACTTATTTTTCATAACCTAAGATAACGTTACCCAGACAAATTCACAATCATTTTACAACTCATTATACCCCGTTCTAACTAACCTATTTTACAAACATCACTACATTAATCACAACTGTTCCGTGTGCTTTCGTCCATAATTCGCTATTGCGAAGTTTGTAACCAGATTTATATTTTATATTAAGTTTGTTAAAGATTAAACAGTATTAAGATTTACATAAGTACATCTCATTGTTATTGTTTGTACCTTCGCCATTATGCATGTATTATATTGGTCCACATTTTGATACATTTTCATTCCGTATTACAGTTGAATTATCTCCATTCGAGACATCATTGGAGTTTTGTCACAGATGATTCAGCAAATTGCAACTCAAGATAACATTTTATATTTTAATATTTTAACATTTTTATATTTTATTGACCACAGCTTATATAGCTTTTTATTTTTCCACATTTAATTAATTTGAGTCCACAACTGTTAATGATAGAGGCTTATAATTAACTCATTGCTCACATTGTACTACATAACACGCATGTACCCGTCTACTTTTATATGTATTCTCAGGCATAATCTTCTGAAGATGGCTTATTCAAGCCGAAAACGTTCAAGTTAATAAAATGTGAAAAGTATTTTAATATTTAATATTTGTTAAGTAGATAAGCATAGACGGACCCTACTCATCCCTATTCAATGTGTTAGCTTATCAGTCCCCATCATGTCTCTTAAATTACAATAATGCCATTAAAGCTCACAGTGAAAGAAATATACATCTCAAGTAAAATCAGGTAAACTCAAGCGAATTCATACTGCGAACCTATTTAACCCCCTCCAAATAAACTGGTAAAAGGGCAGTAAAATAATTTAAAATAATTTCCGTTTCTACAATTGCTTCTAACATGATGGCCTACTTACACTAATATTGTTTTCACATGGTGGGTCGTCACATTTGTAAAACAAAATAGTTACACACGAAATACAGTGATTTTTTTTAAAATAAAATGCATAGAAAATTAATCATATTGTGCATCTCGAAAACTCGAACAGATGGAATATTTTGCTTATTTTTTAATTAAAGAGGTCGAAATTAGTAAGAATTTGTTAGTTTTATGTCTGGCTCAAAATGACTGTTGACCTGTGTTATAAATAAAACATTATCAAGCAATTAATTTCTCATTGAAGTGCAATTTCTTTGAAATCCAGACAGTTTAGTCTGGACACTCAGACAAAAATAATAAAAAGTAACCTGGACAGGTTGTTTATTTAGTCCATCATTAAACAATATCAGGTTTTTCATGCTGCTGCCATTATAACTGTAATAGTTCTAATAGGTCTTTTTGGTTTTCTTGTATTCGAGGGGTGGCCCTTTTTCCTCTAGGTATTCGAGTATCATGGTAGCATTATCTGATGTAGCAGTTTAGGTCACCTGCTTGTTTTCGCATTTCTGAGTTTGCTAGCTTGTTTAATGCTGCTCCTATTTCATCTGTGTCTTCTTGTGTCAGGTCCGAAAGGAAGTATACACATATTAGGGAGAAAAGATTGGTTCTGGCTCAGAGGACATAGTGAGATTTATGGTTGATTTCAAATGGTGATAATTTTGCTTATAGGAGAACTGATATTCCTCCTTTCGATCTGCCCATATTGTGTTGATATGCAAAGTTGTTGATAAAATAGAATTCATTAGTTTGAAAAGTTTCTGTTACTATGACTAAATCATATTTGTGAAAAATATTCTGGGATAGATTTGACATTGAATTTGTACATCCTTCAGAGTTCCAATACTATGCCCAAAATGAGCTGTTATAGGATTGGTTTATGCAAGACATGCACCTTCCATACTAGAATGACGAAATTGTTTGTTAGTTCAAATTCAATTTCTCATGTAAATCTCTTGTTTGTTTGTTTGTTTGTTGAAGGATGAAGGATGGATGGAGTGGAGAAAAATTCTCTCCGGCACCGGGATTCAAACCCGGGTTTTCAGCTCTATGTGCTAACAGTTTATCCACTGACACCAGATTCCAGTTTCGATGCCGGATTGAATCCTCTCAGTTTAAGTTCCACCTCGTAGTTTCTCTTTAGTGGCTAACCCTCATACATTGTGTCACAGATGTGTGAAAATGGAACATTGTTCAACATACAATGTGCAGAGGTGCACTCATTACGAGTGACTAAGTGGCGAGGATCCGACGGAATAAGCACCATCTTAAGTCACTAAGTGATTATTTTACCCATATCATTATTGTGATGTACCGAAGTAGGCCTACATGTGATATTTGCTTGCAGGAATTCTGCATTACCATGTGATAAAGGATGGGTGGAGTGGATAAAAATTCTCTCCGGCACTGGGACTCAAACCCGGGTTTTCAGTTCTATGTGCTGATGCTTTTATCCACTAAGCCACACTGGATTCCAGACCCAATCCCGGATTGAATCATCTCAGTTTAAGTTCCACCTCTTAGTTTTCCTTTAGTGGCCAACCCTCATGCACTGTGTTACAGATGTGTAACAGTGGCACAATGTCCAACATACAATGTGCAGAGGTGCACTCATTACGAATGACTAAGTGACCGGGATCCGACGGAATGAGCGCCATCTTAAATCACTATGTTGGACATTGTGCCACTGTCACACATCTGTGAGACAGTGCAGGAGAGTTGGCACTAAAGGGAAACTAAGAGGTGGAACTTAAACTGAGAGGATTCAATCTGGCATCAGAACTGGAATCCGGTGTGGCTTAGTGGATAAAGCGTCAGCACATGGAGCTGAAAACCTGGGTTCGAGTTCTGGAGATGGAGAGAATTTTTCTCTGCTCCACCGTCCTTCATCATATGGTAACGGAGAATTCCTGCACAGAAATATCATATGTACTTCGGTACATCACAGTAATAGTTTGTTAGTGTTTGTACATCATTCAGATGGAGTCTTTTAACAAATACCCACACCTTACAGTCTGCTGCTTTTAGGTTGCTGGTGTTGGCATGTATATTTCCCGGATGTATATGCTCCATGGGAGGTCTCCTTGTTTTCTACGACCAAGCTACCAGTTTTGCTGCATTTTCTTCTTTTTAAGAGATTTTGGTTTCTCTTTCAATTTCTTTCACTTTCTCTTTGGTTCACATCCTTTTTCTATGGTTGATTACTTAGATTTCCAGAGTCATTGATGTGATGGTGGTGTTTCGGATTGCTGGTGTTTTGCGTCTTTTGATGGGTTTGGAGCTCTTGTAATTCAAGAGGTGGATTCTAAATAGTCCTAACTCTTTTTTTTTAACTGAAAGTAGCTTCAGAATTATTGTTTCATCTTCTATCAAAGGAATATAAATATATATTCTATAATGCTATAAATCATTCATTACATGCAGTGAGAAATATCAAATTTATTCCAAACTCTCCTAAGTATTGTGCTTATTGCTTCCAGACTGACCTAAGTCAGCATGCTACACATAATATAGACTATAAACAAAATTAATGTCACTGGCACTATTGGCGAGGACGCACATGATATGCGTAAAATATGAATGAAATTAATATTGAAGAGTACAGTGATGCTGTTTTACAGTCTCGAAGAGGATGCAAGAGACTAAGAAATTAGTTTGACTAGTGTGCAAATCACCATAAGTATGCGAGAAACAATTCAGTTTCAGATGCAAGGGGGTAACTTATCATAACCTGTTTTAATAAGAAACACATGGTTGTAATGCTAATAGGCCTAACAAATTATGTAAAATACATTTTTGCAAGAAGTCTACAGTTAAAAACAGTGTCTGAATAAGATAAGTACATGATTAAGTTTGTGTGTCCTGCTGAAACCAAAAAAAAAAAAAAAAAAAGACCTAGAACCAAGAAACCACAAACTCGTTTGCAGTCAAGTATTCTGTTCGAAAGCTTAATGGCTTAGTTGTTACTGTTCGTGCTAAAACATTCTTATTACTGACCCTGAGTCAAAAAGTAACCATAATATATTTTTTAAGACACTATGTACAATAGAATTGAAAACACTTCATCACTTTTCAATGTAGTCTCCCACATTCAGTACATGTGTGCCAGTGTTTCACTAATGCCTGTATTCCACGAGAAAAAATTCTTCTGATTGATTGCGTAACCACTCTCATGCACCACCTCTTTCACCTCTTTGTCACTGCGGAACTTCTTGCCACCTAGTACATTCTTGATGGGTCCAAACACATGATAATAACTCTGTGCTAGGTCCAGTGAATCAGAAGGATGCGGTACATCAGTACACACTCAAAAGTAAGATCCACAATGTTTTGTGTAGTTGCATGAACTGTGTGTGACTTTGTGTTATCATGCTGTAAAAACACACCAGAAGTGAGCAAACTCCGACGTTTTGATCTGATTGCAGGTTTCAAAAAGTCTTGAAACAGATCACAATATGATTCGCTGTTCACATTGCGTCCTCTGGGCATGTAATGTTCCAGGATTTGACCTTTACAGTCCAAGAAGAGCGTGAGTATCACTTTGCTGGCTGACAGAAGTGTACGAAACTTCTTTGGTTTCGATGATGATGAATGTCACCACTCCTTGCTGGTTTGCTTTGACTCTGGCTGGAAGGAGTGGACCTAGTATGCGTCACCAGTGACTACATGCTTTAAGAAACCGTTTCCTTCAGCCTCACAACATCATAGCAGTGTTTCACACACATCCACATTACGATCTTTCAGTGAGTTGTTTTGATACCCACCTGACAGACACTTTATGGTACGTACTGTAACACATTGTGAATGATGTAGTGACCAGAGCCATGACTAATGTTCAATTCTACAGCCACCTCGTTAAAAGCTGCCCACCGATTTTCATGGATCACTCGATCCACTGCAGCAATAGTGTCTGGCATAGTCGCAGTTTTCAGTCGACTGGAGTGAACTGAATCAGTCAGAGTTGACAGTGCACTTTTAAACTTTCTGTCCCACTCATAAACTTGCTAAAACAACATACAGGAATCCCCATACTGCCTCTTCATCCTCTGGTGAATATCTGTTGGTTTCTCACCCTCACTACCCAAAAACCGGATGTTTGCCCTCCGTTCCACCCTCGTGCATGTCTGTAAGGAGGCCGCCAGCTTGCTGTAGTTGCTGACGTCATATTTTCCATCAGCCTGCATGCACTGCTACCTTCAGCAGGAGAGTATGCATATGTTATTTATATGTGTAGTACAAGTGTCTACAACAAGATTGGAATTTTTTATTACAATATTAAGATTACTTTTTGACTGAGCCTCGTAGTTGGTTATTCTACGGCACTTTTTCATCTAGTGTCTGAAATGAAGGTGATAATGCTAGTGAGATGAGTCCAGGGTCCAGCACTGAAAGTTACCCAGCATTTGCTCTTAATGGGTTAAGGAAAATCCCAAAGAAAAAATCTAAACTAGTTAACTTATCCCAAACAAGACATGAATCCGGGCCTGCTAGAGCATTCTTATTGATCATACAAGTCTGATGGAAGAGAATGAATGGTGTGTAGTTATTTTATGAATCAGGATCACAGTAGACCAGAAAGGAGGAGTAGCAGCCAAATTAAAAGGAATATGCACGTGTCAGATTCGATCATTACATTTGTTTCGAAACTTAAATGTGAGGAGAGCCATTATGATAGGAGAAAATAGTGCAAGAAGCTATCTTCTCCCCGGGTTGTGTTAAGAAACTGTGGCTTATGTGGGAATGTGAAAGGACTGATTCAGGACATAAAATTTTCTCCTTTTCAAAATTTTTAAGCTGTTTCATTCATTTTTTAATATATCCATTGCAAGTTCATATATACCTGTTTAAGATCATTTTTAGACTCTCCTAAGTCTTCACTTAGATTCGTTTGTGAAGTACTAAATTCATTAAATCTACAGTAGGCCCATATAACAAGCAGAGTAACTTCAAATACTTTAGAGCAGTGTCAAAATAAATTCAACTACCTAATTAACTACAATATGCAGGCACTAGGGGCGTCAAATTTCTTTTTTATCAGTTTTGTCATTTTTCTCATAACTTGCCATTTTGACTTAAGTCAGTTCAGAATCCATCTCTTCAATTACTGAGTGTCTTTTGAATGTGTAGGTCTAGTTCGAATTTTATTACTATGTATATTTCTTCTTCTATTGTCTTTTCCATGTAGGTTAGCATGGTGTCCAAAATTGATTACATTAATTATTTGATAAGTCTCTGTACCGGTAGTATTGATTCTTACAGTTTTCCTATCTTTTTTTTTTTTTTATTCCTTGCAGAGCCACGTGAGCTTTCTGTTTGTGTCTTTGACACTACATTAGCTCTGGGAGTCTGCTGCAGTGGGACTGCTGCTGTCTATCGCAGTTTTCACATCCTATAGAGGATTCGTGCCTGTTGAATGTCTTATTGCAGATGATGCATTGAACATCTTCCATTGTCTTTCTTGTATTGTTTTTCTTTGTACTAACAGGTGCTTCTTTTTTGTATGACATATTTGATTACACTATTTCCGAATTCTCCTTGGTTTTGATAGGCAGTGCCCTCTCATAGCGAAATTCTTTATTTGTGCAGCTTGTGTAGAGTGTAGCATGTGGTGTTTCTTTTTTTGTGTGTGTGTGTGTGTTTTTTTGTATTTATTAAAAACGGCATGTTCCATTACACTGAATAATACTACATGCACTGAGCTCTCTTATAATATTACAATTATTTACAATCATCTATAACAATTCAAAGTTTACAATCTAATTTGAAGATCAGTTGATTTTGGTTTTGCCATTCACTTATTTCTCTCGAAATATATGCTGCATTTATATTGATTTTCTGCAATTTGAAATTTACAATTTGATTTGGATTATTTTCTTTTCCACAATTTTCTCTTATTTTTTCTCTATTAAAATGTTCTAAGGTCACAATTAATTATAGCTATCTACCATTTATAGTTTACAATCTACTGTTAGACTGTGATGTTATTGCAGATTCTAAAATTTTTGTTTTTTTTTTTATGATACTCTAGTTTTACAATTATTTACAATTTCTACCATTTACATTTAACATTATTTACAATTCTATTTTGTTTTGTTTTTTTTTTTCTACAACTGGCTAATTTTCTCAAAAGGTATATTATTTACAAATTGTATAAGTTTCCTAGTATACTTTTTTATGAGGTCGTCTTTGTTAGGTGGCCAGTTTTCAGTTCTTAATACAGCCGCAATTAAAGCATCTCTTACCTGATCTAATAGTTTGCAATCGAACAATAAGTGGTCTACCGTTTGGTGGCTAATTTGACATGGGCATGTTTTTTTTGTGTGCGTGTGCGTGCGCGTGCTTTTTTTCATGTTCTATCTCTCTTTTTTATACTAATGCTAATACAGATATTTTAATAAATTTAGGAACACTCCTAAAAAGTAACACAGCAGCTTTTTTCTCTGTACTTGTTTCAGTACTCAGAGCATTAGGCATCCATACAAGAATGTTTTGAAAATCAAGTTTTTCAGTGAAAATAGACATTTATAATTTTTTGTCACGTAGCCTAAAGGTGTCAGTTTTTTAAGGAAAAATATTCGTAAGTTTTGATTGGTTAAATTTAGGTAAATAAATCTTGTACAATCATACTTAGAATGTAAGGCCATTGCATGAAAAAGAATAGAAACATATTGTGCCAAAGTAAGAATGAATTGATTTTTCTTTATTTTTAAGAGGAAAAAAAGAACAGGAAAAAAATTCGCTCATGAAAATGTTTAAATCGTGGCTCATGCGCTGTTTGTGTATATTAATTAGCTGACCACACAGCACTTGAGGCGCGATTTTGTTTCCAATGGTTTTATTTACATTTTTCCCCGAAAATGAAAACAAATCAACACTTACTTTGGCACAGAATTTTTCTAATTTTTCTCATGCCATGGTGTAATTAGGTACATCCTAAGTAACTTTGTACAAGAGATTTCATTTACCTAAATTTAACCGAACAAAGTTAGGAATATTTTCCCTTAAAAAGCTAAGAGGTTTAGGCTACGAGACAAAAAAGATATAAACGACCATAAATAATTAACGTATAAGGATACAGAGTTCTGGTTTTCACTAAAAGACTACATTTCAAAGCTTTATTGCATGGATACTTAATGTTAAGGGTAGTGAAACATAGAAATATGCACTCCTGGAAATGTGGCTTGTATGTCTAAAATGCAGGTAATAGGCCATCGATAATGTAAAGGAGAAGAGATCGGCCGACACTGTGATCAGACACCAGCATAGCTCAATTGGTTAAGAACACTCAGCCAAGCTGAGAGGTCCTGGGTTCGATTCCCAGTGCTGGAATGAATTTCTCCTTTAATAGTAGTGAACAAGTATTGGGACAATACTAGCAGGAGTTTCTCTAAACTTATTGTAAGATCCGTATTTATGTACATATTTTGCGTGAATTCACATAAGTTGCATCACTTTCTGCTGTAATGTGGCGTGTAATACCTATACTAGAAGACAAAGTCCCCAAGATCTCGTTTCTGTGCGTTTGTTAGCTTGAAACGCATATCTCTGAACAAGAATATTTTCAGTGCATGTTTAGTTGAGTATGGTTGTACAACTTTAACGTATTACTCAATTACCCATATATCAGTATGGCACAGTCTGCATGAAATTAAACGTATTTGAGCACACCCTAAATATGCTCTGATCGCTCCAATTTTTGGCACATGTCCGTTTTTAATGGTGTAATACTACATAAGAGGGTGGGAGATGGGAATCTCCGAACTTTTTTTCAGGTCATTAAAGGACCACCCTAACATATATATTTTTTCCATAAAGAATATGTAAACAATAATAAAACAAATATTCCTATTGAGAAGTGTAAAATGTTTGGAATGAAAACTCACTGAATTGGCACCCTTCAAAATGACGCATTTGGTTCTTGTAGATAGATGTTTCACCCGCTCTCCTAGTCTTAAGGATGAACATGGTTTGCTATTATGAGTTTTTAGGTTTTCACGGTGAATTTGGTCAGAATTAGGCTTTTGCAATTACTCTATTATCTATTAATAAAGTTAGAATATGTTTCAATTGCATGGTCACCTATGCATAAAATCATAGTCTATTAATTACCATATTCATTCATTCATTCATTCATTCATTCATTCATAGTCATATTCATTCATTCATTCATTCATTCATTCATAGTTTTCTGCCCAAGGGCAGGTTTTTCACTGCAAATCTAGCATTCTCCAGTCTTTTCTACTTTCTGACTTCCTTTTTTTTCTCCGCATATGATCCATATATCTTAATGTCGTCTATCATCTGATATCTTCTTCTGCCCTGAACTCTTCTCCTGTTCATCATTCCTTCCAATGCATCCTTCAATAGGCAGTTTCTTCTCAGTCAGTGACCCAACCAATTCCTTTCCCTCTTCCTGATCAGTTTCAGCATCATTCTTTCTTCATTCACTCTTTCCAACACAGCTTTATTTCTTATTCTGGCTGTCCACTTCACACACTCTATTCTTTGCCATATCCACATTTCAGATGCTTTCATTCGTTTCTCTTCACTTCGTCGTAATGTCCATGTTTCTGCTCCATACAATACCACACTCTACACAAAGCACTTCACTAGTCTCTTCCTTAGTAATATTTCCAGATATAGAAAAAAGTTGAGAGGCGTTTCCTTGGATATACGTATTTTAGGAAACATTGTCAATCTGCTTTAATTAATTATAACAATTCTTATTAAAGGAATTTTATTATGTAGGTCTAAATTTAATTGGTATAAGATTGGTGGCGTAGCAATTATTCTTATATAAAAATTATTAATAGTGTAGCTATTAGTAATGATCTCTTGCAGTCTATTAATGTTAAATCATTGAAAAAAAATAATTAAGAAATATACAATTACTGCATATTCCCACTTTTAAATCAACAGTACCAGTAATAAAATCAGGGGCGTATTTTGCGGGCTACCGGGGCTACCGGCGGTAGCCCAAGGAAATTACAAAAGAGAAAGTTTATAATATAACATAATGTAATAATTTTGTATTATTAGTTTTACCATAGTAATTAAAATTAAAGTAATTGTTAGATATATTTGTGTAATAATAGGGTCAGCGGTAGCCCAAACCCTTTAACCAGTATACGCCACTGAATAAAATGCTGACTTCTAATTCAAATGAAACATACCAGTATTTTATTCCCTATCTCTTAAAAATAACATTCTGGATTTTGGCTTGTCATTACAACATACTCTATATACTGTATTATTGGTTTATGAAATTTTGTACAGACCCAGAAACTGAGCATTTGCAGTGTGTTATAACTGGAACTTGAAAAATTCTGGTGGCCCAAAATTTTGTTTCTGGATCTGTATACATCATTTGACTAAAATTTCTATTACTTACTTACTTACTGGCTTTTAAGGAACCCGGAGGTTCATTGCCGCCCTCACATAAGCCCGCCATTGGTCCGTATCCTGAGCAAGATTAATCCAGTCTCTACCATCATATCCTTCCTCCCTCAAATCCATTTTAATATTCTTTTCCCATATACGTCTCGGCCTCCCTAAAGGTCTTTTGCCCTCTGGCTTCCCAACTAACACTCTATATCCATTTCTGGAATCGCCCATACGTGCTACATGTCCTGCCCATCTCAAACGTCTGGATTTTATGGTCCTAATTATGTCAGGTAAAGTATACAATGCGTGCAGCTCTGTGTTGTGTAACTTTCTCCATTCTCCTGTAACTTCATCCCTCTTAGCCCCAAATATTTTCCTAAGAACCTTATTCTCAAATACCCTCAATCTCTGTTCCTCTCTCATAGTGAGAGTCCAAGTTTCACAACCATACAGAACAACGGTAATATAACTGTTTTATAAATTCTAACTTTCAGATTTTTTGACAGCAGACTAGATGACAAAAGCTTCTCAACCAAATAATAACAGGCATTTCCCATATTTATTCTACATTTAATTTCCTCCCGAGTGTCATTTATATTTGTTACTGTTGCTCCAAGATATTTGAATTTTTCCACCTCTTCGAAGGATAAATCTCCAATTTTTATAGTTCCATTTCGTACTATATTCTGGTCCCGAGACATAACCATATACTAAGTCTTTTCGGGATTTACTTCCAACCCAATCGCTTTACTTGCTTCAACTAGAATTTCCGCGTTTTCCCTAATCGTTTGTGGATTTTCTTCTAACATATTCACGTCATCCGCATAGACAAGTAGCTGATGTAACCCGTTCAACTCCAAACCCTCTGTGTTATCCTGAACTTTCCTAATGGCATATTCTAGAGCGAAGTTAAAAAGTAAAGGTGATAGTGCATCTCTCTGCTTTAGCCCACAGTGAATTGGAGAAGCATCAGATAGAAACTGGCCTATACAGACTCTGCTGTAAGTTTCACTAAGACACATTTTAATCGAACTAGTTTCTTGGGAATACCAAATTCAATAAGAATATTATATAAAACTTCTCTCTTAACCGAGTCGTATGCCTTTTTGAAATCTATGAATAACTGATGTACTGTACCCTTATACTCCCATTTTTTCTCCAATATCTGTCAAATACAAAAAAATCTGATCACTGATCAATAGTCGATCTATTATACCTAAAACCACACTGATGATCCCCAATAATTTCATCTACATATGGAGTTAATCTTCTCAAAAGGATATTCGACAAAATTTTGTACGATGTCAACAAAAGTGATATTCCTCGAAAGTTACTACAGTCAAGTCTTTTCCCCCTTCTTAAAAATAGGTACGATTATGGACTCCTTCCATTGTTCTGGTACAATTTCCTTTTCCAAAATTGCAAGTACAAGTTTATAAATTTCGCTAGATAATGCCCTTTCACCCTCTTGTATTAATTCTGCTGGAATTTGATCAATACCTGGAGACTTGTACTTTTTCAGATTTTCTATCGCAATTTCGACTTCAGAAAGTGTGGGTTCCGATATAAATGGCTCAGCAGTTTGTATTTGAATTTCGTCCTGATCATTTCTATTTGGCCTATGTATATTTAGTAGTTGCCCAAAATAGTTTTTCCATCTGTTCAGGATTGAATAAGAATCTGCAAGCAAGTCATCATTCTCATCCTTCCACGTTTACCCTTGCCTGATATCCGTTTTTAAATTCCTTTATACCCTTATATAAATCTCGAATGTTTTTATTCTTACTATTTGTTTCTATCTCATTCAGTTTTTCCTTCAAGTAATCTCTCTTTTTATTCCTAAGTGTACGACTTGCTTCCCATCTTTCATTGAAATAATTATCTCTATTGTCCACGATTGGATCCTGTAAGAATTTCAATTTTGCCTGTTTCCTTCTATCTGCTGCAATGGAACAATCTTCATCAAACCATGGTTTCTTTTTCTTAGTTTCATGATAACCTATGCTCTGCTCAGCTGCAATTTTGATATTATCTCGGATATTGTCCCACACGCTATTAACATCTAACTCTTCCTCAGTTTCGTCAGCAGTTGCTAAAGCAGCAAACCTATTTGAAATTTCAACCTGATAACGTTGCTTAGTTTCCTCGTCCTTTAATTTCAGAATATTGAATCTACTCGCTTGGCTACTGATGGTCTATTATAATTTGTAATTTTATGTAAGTCAATATTTTTCTTCATCCTCGAACTTAAGGGGAGAGGATGGTATTTTTTTGTCAAAAATGAGTAAATTAAAAAAAAAATTCTTTAAAATACTCTGTGATATGTGTGGAATGCATAGCATAACATTTTGTGGGTATTTGTGCTCTTATCGGATGTTGAGTCGCCATTTTTAAACTTCCTGCATTATGGATTTTTAAATCACTCGCCCACTTTTATTGTTGTTTCCGGTAAATTAAAAAAAAAATTTCTTTAAAATACCCTTTGATATGTGTGGAATGCATTGCATAACATTTTGTGGGTATTTGTGCTCTTATCGGATGTTGAGTCGCCATTTTTAAACTTCCTGCATTATGGATTTTTAAATCACTCGCCCACTTTTATTGTTGTTTCCGGTAAATTAAATAAAAAAAAAATTTCTTTAAAATACCCTTTGATATGTGTGGAATGCATTGCATAACATTTTGTGGATATTTGTGCCCTTATCGGATGTTGAGACGTCATTTTTAAACTTCCTGCGCTATGGATTTTTAAATCACATGCCCGCTTTTATCAGTTTCCAGTAACTTAATTTTTTTTGCTACATTGCCAGACAAAAATGGATATAATTTCTGAACTATTAAAGATACATGCATGAAATTTAGAACACACATTCTTTAGACTATTAGGAAACTTTCCTCTGTAACAGAATTTTTTTAGTTGATTTAATTTAAAAAATACGTCCATTTGTTTGCAAGAAAGAAAATCAGAAAATTATTAAATTTTAATTGTTTATTTTACAAACATAGGGACTAATATCAAAATTCTGTTACAGACAGTTTGTAGAACATGCTTTTGGAAATATATTGCAAGAACCTGTTTGAATCTATCTTTAAAAACGGTTTAGATATATCGGTTTTAGTACAATCCTGCATTGGGTAGATTTTTTTCAAATTTGGGCCCCCAAATAATTTTTTTTTTTCAAAATATTTTTATTTGGTTGAGTTGTCACAGCTATGAGCTCTCTACATACAAAAAAATTAATATTTTACACCAAATAGGAACAAAGTTTTAAAAAATACCATCCTCTCCCCTTAATGTATTTGCGTACTGTATTTTGTTTTGTATTACACAGCAAAATTTGGGTAGGTAATAATTAATAACTGTAAGTGGGATTTATTCCTGTTGTTGGCAAAATAAATAAATAAATCACATAAATATAAGTCACAATTATTTACAGTGCTCAATCTGTTGTTGTGATCTTCAGAGAGGTAACACTCTTTCACTTCGTGGTTTGTCCTAATTTTATGGTACCAGTGCACGAAATCTACGCAAATTATAAGGCTTTTAATGTGAGTTGAAAATTGATTAAAATGAAACAAATGACCATTCAGTCTCTCAAATACTATTGTTTCTGCAAACTGCTTGGCAATATGTTAACTATAAATCTATAATATTATTAATAGTAGATATGTGATGAGAATAATAAATAGAAACACTCCTGCTTCAAAAATTCACTGACATATGATAATACACAATTCATCTTTGCATTTGTTTTTATAGAATGATAACATTACTGCAGCAAAGGGGAAACTCTTCTGCCACTCCTTCAACCCGGTTTCAAGTAGTCACATGACAAGATTCTGTTATCGCTGATATATGCCTCCAATGTCTTTGGGTGCGATGAATGACTCAGTTTCTTGTAAGGGGTAAACAAAGAATTGCTCGAGATCAGGAGCCATTTATACGAGAGGAGTGAGTGACTGATCACTAAACGCAGATATTTTACAATATGGTGTCAACAGGAAATCCCCTTGCCCATGCAGGTTGTGAAAAAATGACGTGTAATTCTGAAAGTGTAGAAGAAAGGGCTTTGTTTCGTACCATCCTCATCAAACTCTTCCTAACATTATCAGTGACAGTGGGGCGAAGTCACTAATTTACTTACTCATCAAATCCTACCCAACAGTGGAGCTGCTTTCACTTATGTATCTCCTAATCAAACCCTTTCTAACCTTGTCACTAAGAGTGCTGAGAAAAGATGGATACAGAAAGAAACCAAAATTTTGCTGGTAAGAATGGCACAGATGAACTGCAAACCCATTATTCCTCTGTTGACTATTAGATTGTTTCAGTGCAGTGTACTAGAAAATGATTTATAACTTTCTCTAAAAAACAAAAGGATTGCAGATAACTGTGCATAAACTGTTACAGTAAAAATAATTAGTGCTTTCCGTGGTATTTGATAGGCATAATTATCGGATATATATATATATATATATATATATATATATATATATATATATATAATAGTGGTACAAATAGATTGTTCTGGAGAAATCAATCCTTCTAGGATGGACATAAGTCCTGATTAATCAGATTGTCCTGTTTGAAGGGCAGAGAAATTTTTCTCCATTTTTAAAAAGAACATTGCCTTTTGTCCTAGTTTTTAAATGCAACATGTAAAAACCTGATAATTTTATTTCTTTTGAGCTTAAACATCTGTTAAATCGTTATGACATTTAATCAATCAAGGGATTTCAGATAGTTTATCTGCATTTTATTATGCTGCAGTTCATTATTTAACTTTTGAATATGATAAGACTCTCTGATTTTCCATATTTTTGTGGATGCAAAAAAAAAAAACTTGGAAATTGGAATTTGGTCAGTAGGGAGGTAGTTAAAAATCTTATTAAATAGTTGAGAAATGAAGATATTCAGATGACAGATAGTTGTTTAATGAAATAATTCATGCCAACTTATGTGCGCAAAATGAAATTGAAACTGACAGGTAACCTGGGATGAGCTAAATGCTCACGATTTTTTTTATTTTTGCCATACTAATGAGCAGTTCAGTGAATCCCTAAACATAGCATAGCACAACATTTCTTCTCACTTCCAGCACAATATGCCAATATGGGGTTTTTAAGTTTTATGTCTTCACAGTGGATGGCTGAGAGACAGATTCTGCACCATACCAGGAGTGTTGTGTTATGCTTATTTGTTTCAGCTTCAGGATGTTTAGTTGCAATGACATTTATGGTTATTTAGTCGATAATCCCAACTTTTTCAAGGCAGTAAAATCTTCAAATAAATAATATTGGTATAATAAATCTAATAAATATGTTATACTGGCACAGGCTATGCATGCTTTGCCACAATTTCTAGCTCATTGCATTCATTACATAATACAAGGGATTCCTATGCAGACCAGTCTTACTCTAATCTCTACCTAACAATATCAGTTTGCAGGCAGCAAGTGATCATACGCCAGCATATGGACAGGTACGTACATGCTTCTCTAAGCAAACTGGTCCATCTTCACCCCTACCACTTAGCTTACTTGGGACAGATGCTCCACACTACTGTCATATAAGTTGACAGAACATGATTACCTGGGACGGTCTACATAGGAATACTCTGTACTGTTTTATTGTAAATTTTTTCATTATATATTATAGTACTGTTTTATTGTAAAATTATTTGTTAATTCCATACTATTTTTCCTGTGCTCTGCTGTAAACTGAACTTTTGTAACAGGATTTCTTTCCTTTGAAGTAGGAGTTGATGACAGGTGTTCCATTTTTGGCTGATGTAATTATTGACACTGTACTTCCGCACAATTCACTGAAATATCACATGCCATAATCTTGCAATGTTGAGTGTTGAATAGTTTTTATACACAGATGAGTACACATTACTGCTCATCTATAGCATGAGCAATGGCACACACATTTGTGTGACCTGTGTCCCTCTTAAATTCAGTTTCTTTTCTTCCTTGGAGTTACATGCATGATATGAGGCATTCAAATTCCCGTTCCAAACTGACTTCAGAAGTATTTCAAAGCGATCCTGACCTAGATCAGCAAGCTGAATAGAATAATTTTCAGTGTGTAGTGCATGTCTCTACTTGTAATGGAAATTGTGCTCTGGATTTTTATCATTCTTAAAAATTTGCTCAGGTTTGAATCGGCAAATCATAGATCCAACAGCAAGCACGGTAAACATTAGACCACAATCGACAACGAAAAATACAAAGAGGACATAGAGAACACATCAGAATATATTAGTATTTTATACAAAAATTAACAACCTGGAGATTAATGCTAATGTGTATGTAGGTGCATATTTTCATTATATTATTGTGTGTCTAGCATAATGGACTTATCTTCGGTAGTTAATTGTTAAATCTAATGTGTAAAAAGGTTCATTCATGTTGCAACCTTGTTAGCCATCACAACCATATGTGCAGAGTTGTGGTTGATTTCCAGTGCTAACTTCGGATTGTCAGAAAAGGAGGATGGATGTATTTCTGGGGTTATTCGTTTTCTTCTCAACATTACAAATTTCCTTTCAATACACACCATTTCAGGCTACTCTCTCTGTATATAAATTCATGTCATTAAAAAAAATATATATTGTTTCAGGGTATGAAGTATCATACAAGGTTTGCCAATGACAAGTGGAGATGAGCAGCCAGTTTACTGATTCACTGTGCAACTTTCATGACTACTCCAGAGACAGATGAGGATGGTCAGTGGTTAGTACCTGCTGGCATTTCGGGTGAATGTTTCTATTGCTGGATGAGGGACGTCTTGTGGCAACACCTGCTTACACTTGAGGGACTGAATTGGTTTGCGAAATGGGGTGGGTGAGGTAAGTCCCTTGCACATAGTCCACACAGAAAGGCTCATTGAGTTACCTTCTTAGGAGCTCCTCAGTGTCTCGTACTTCACTCAAGCTATCCTAAATGCATTTAAACTTGAGATTGTTCAAAATTGGATTGTTGCAGATTGTTGATGGGCATTTAAATAAAAATTTCTCAGCACACATATATTTATTTTGCGTAAACAAGACAGTTGTGCAGAACATGTTCCACTCTTTTGTTTTCTAACTTACATCTATAACAGTCAAAATTATCAGTCAGACCCATTGCATGGAAGTGCTTCTTTAAGATGCAGTGAACTTTAAGAATTTCTACAATTAGTCGCAGATTCTTATGCGATAAATGTATGGAATATCTGACACCCTTTAGTGAGGATGCTAACATATATAGCACTTCCCATTAGCTTATATTGTTTATCCAACTTTTGTAAATATTGAATAACATTGTGTTTATTGTTGTCAGGGAGTTCTGGATTATAGATTCTTGCCCCAAAAGATTTGTTTTGAGGCTAGTTTGGCAGTTTATCCACCTCTTCATTACCGTGATTACCTCATGTCCCTCAACCAATATAAGTGTGAAGGTATTATTTTCTAGTGATCTTGAGATTTGTGTGACACTGTCGACAGTTCCTGAGGTGATTTTATTTTTACTCAGAAAACATTTCAGCTACAGTGTCACTAAGAGCAGCAATAGATTCTTTACGATATTTTGTTTAAGGACTGCACATTCAAATCCCATCGGAAGGGGCTCCTGAGGTTTCATATAAGGGGCTTACACAGTGGACTAAATACTAAATACAGACACAGGCATTAAAGGCCCAATATAGCGATGTATTGAAGTACATATGATATTTCCATGCAGGAATTCTGTGTTATCATATGATGAAGGATCGATGGAGCAGAGAAAAATTCTCTCCAGCACCAGGATTCGAACTCGGGTTTTCAGCTAATATGATATGCATATATAATCACTTCGTCGGATCCCGACCACTTAGTCACTCGTAATGAGTGCACCTCTGCACATAGTGTGTTGGACATTGTGCTACTGTCACACATCTGTGACACAGTGCATGAGGATTGGCCACTAAAGGGAAACAAAGAGGTGGAACTTAAACTGAGAGGATTCATTCGGCATCGGGATTGGAATCTGGTGTGGCTTGGTGAATAGAGCTGAAAACCCGGGTTCGAATCTCTGTGTTGGAGAGGTTTTTTCTCCACTACACTGATACACTGATCCTTCATCATTGTATAGACATAAATTACACACACCTAAATAAAATTCGTATATAAATATGTGTCATGCATACTATACCTGTGCATTACTTGGAAAGTAATTATTATTGGTAAATGCTTATAATTATATCAGATTCACCCTTCTTTTTTTTTAGTTGTGTGAAATATTTGCTTGTTGACATCGGAATTCCATGGATCATTCTTTTTTCTGTGTACAGCATTGCCAGTGCACTTAATCTCTGTTAACATTGCATTTTAATAGAATGTCTTCATTCTATTTAATGTAGAGAAACACCATTTATTTTTTACAACGGTCATTGCTTTCATTACAAATATTTCCGAGGTAGAAACACATTCATGTTATTCATGTTAAATGTAGCAAATCTTTAGCAACTCGCAAATCTTCTCGTGAATACAACTCTTGCAGTCCTGATCATAATTTCTGATATTAATAAGGGATAGCATTGAATATTTGTTTTCAATTCATTGTTGGGATAAGTCTTACTATAGGCTAATCATCAAAATTATTCACAAAACACACTTTAGAAGCACTGAGATGACTGGAAAATTCAAATCGAATATAATTTAATACAATATCACAAAAATTCAAGTGTTGTAATCCTATTATCAGTTTCGCAGTCAGTACATATTCTTTTGCTTGTGGGTTCAGATTTTTTTTTATTCCAATGGCGTTCATTAGGTGTCATTCTTTCTTACATCCCATTGGATTACCAGTAAATTCGATTCTATCCTCTTATGTCGTTCTATTATACGCATTGTGTTCATGGTGTAGGTTGGATCTCTATAGATGGTGCATGGTGGTGAGTCCTTGATGATAATTTTTGCAGATGGCCTGCCAAACCACCATATTGTGTGTTGATCTAAACATTGCTACTGCATCTCTTCTTGCTGCTTGTGTTCGTTTCAGGTACCTCTCATCTATACATATGGTTTATTTTTAATATTCATTTTTGTTTTTCTTCTACATCATTTGAAATTTCCTTTCATTTGAGGCTGTGAAATGATAGCTTGATACATTTCTGTTGTTGGCTTGTTCCGTTATTCACCTGTTTGTCTGCTATTTTCTTCCTTAGGAGGTTTGCATAAGAAGGCATAGTATCCAGTGAACTGCCCTTTGTTCATAACTTTTGTTCACATTAGATATATGATTGCAAAAACTGTCCAAAAAATTCTTGACTTTAACAACACCAATTTTCCTTCGTTCAATGCAATTGAAAAGCACTGCTACATAAAACATAATTTTGTGACAAAATGTAAGCTAGAACGTGATTTGTGGGCCATTTAAAATATGTACAAAACTTGTTCCTTGAGTAAATACATCACAGCTGCCAAGTGTCAGATTTTAAAGGTGACATCAGCATTTTCTAAGGTTTGTGAGCCTGTCAGCATGTGGTACCTGTTTGTCAGCTTTTATTCACAAGTCCTGTGCTAATTTCTGTTTTGTATCATTTGCAGTGGCGGCTCGTGGGTATTGAATTCAGGGGGGCTGCATACAAAAATAAACCATGCAACTTACCTTATTTAAAGATTAGTTCCATGCGCCTTGTTTTGTAGGTTGCAAACTTTTGAATCATCTTATTAAAATTCGATATGTCGTTTAACATAGCTTTTACAATGAAAAACATAGTTAATGCCGTCAGTCTCGCTTCTCTCATCGTATTCTAAGATAGGATTTCACTCTTTTCAAACACGAAAAGCAACGTTGTGGTTCGGAAATTGCCATTGGTATGGTGATAGCTATGCGTAGTAGTTTCACAACTTCTGAAAATGAGGCCTGCAAGTTCTCAGATAGAAGAAACTGCAAGAACTTGACTGCGTCACTGATATTTCTGAATTCTTGTCTCTGATACAACACAGCGAGTTACGTTTTTAGGTTGTCTTTATCGAACATTAGAAAAAGCTTCACACATACATTTAGGTAATTTTCAGGAAATGAGCTCTTGTAGCATTCAAATTTTTCTTGACACAGAAGAGAAGATAATATCAGATGATCTATGAATGGAATCGGGTGTTAGCTTGTATGATAATGAGGTCACACAATTCCTTGGCTGCCGCAACCCTTGTCTGAATCCCTTCGATCTTACGACGCTTTTTAGGGCTTTCATTTTCACAGATCTCGCTGCTCAACTGTGCACTGTTCCGTATTGTCTGTATGGCATTAACAAAGCTTGATATGCAGCGTCGGCCTCGGTGGCATAGTCGGTTGCGGGTTCGATCCTGGCACAGGTCGATGGCATTTAAGTGTGTTTAAATGAGACAGGCTCATGTCAGTAGATTTACTGGCATTTAAAACAACCCTGCGAGACAAAATAACGCACACTGGTGACGCTGATATAACCCCTGCAGTTGCGAGTGTGTTAAATAAGCCATAATTTAATTTTTTATATGCAGATTTGGACCTTAGAAATATCTAATTGGCGACGTTGTAGTTGGTTTTATAATATATCTACATGATACATCAATAAATGAAAAAAATGAGCCAGAAATTGAATTCAGGACCTTCAAGAGCACTCACCAGGGCGCTTGCCTCATTTATTGTGATGTTAGATGTTCCAGATTCCATTATGGTTTGAAAACATTCTAGCAATGGCTCCTTCTTCTCATGAACAACATTTACTGTTCTTATTTTAAAACTCCATCTTGTTGCCCCAGCTGATGGAATTGTCTTTGAAGCACATTAATCTAATACAGACTGTATGGAGATCGAGAGAAGAAAGCAGGAATACTGAATAAATGAGTAAAAAATATGCGAGTCTTTGTATTTTGTTTAGCGGCTCTTTCCATTATGAGATTCAACTGATGGGCACTTAATTTCACATTTCTCCTGAATTGTTAAGGTACTGAACTGAATAGACTGTAAATATTATACAGACTTAAACATTGTTGCACTTGTTATACTCACATTAAAGAAAACGTAGGCTATTTAAAACTGCTCGCTACTGACAAGCTGCTGCAAATTTTGCAGCGCCTGGGAACTCTGGATTCATGGCCAGGGGCAGCAGGAGGAGGGGTAAAACTAACATGCAAAGCATCCGAGACAAGACTGGCAGCTCCAGGGGAGGAAGTGGCTTCACGCATAGTCCTTGTCTCTGACTTCGCTCTGGCAGCACCAGGGGAGGAAGTGACTTCACTAACGATTGCATGCATGTCAATGAGAGCGAAATTTAAAAAAATTCGAGCCGCTAAATAGAACTGTATCATAAATGTATTTCACAACATAAAATGATACAAGAGTCACAAATGTCTGGGGGTGCTGCAGCTCCACAGCCCCTCTTCGAAAGCCGCCCCTGATCATTTGGTTTATTTCAATTTTCAATTTAAACGTTTATAGAGGCTTCAAAACTCATTTATTGATCCCATGATAGAAGTTTATTTACTCTTCCTCAGGGGTGTATTGCCTATGTTTAATTCTTTCACTTTGACTCTGCAGAAAGAGTCACCATGCGTATATTTTTTTAAAAGAGATGATGTCTGATTTGCTGCATAAATGGCTCTGTCTGTTTGTAAAGAATGATGCATTGTCTGGCCCTAATCTTACAAGTGTTAATATGAATAGAGTTAATCAACTAGAAAATTCAGAGTTGTTTATTGGTTAGTCATGTAGGCAGCTTCTCAGGAAGCTAATAGATGATGGAAGTATTGGAGAAATTGAGGCCGGTACTTCTCTTTAGGGGATGAAAGTTTTCTTTTCTACTTCCATTATGTATTTTCAAGTGAATTTGCCATTATATCTATGTATTAATCCCCCTTCAGGGGAATGCACATACTGGGACTGTCCTCTCACACAGGCTACTCATGTGGGGCCATTGTACTACCTACATGATCCCTTTCCTCATGGCCTCACTCCAGTCCCACGAGTTACCATGAGCCCAGTGGAGAGCCCACCAACAATGAATGACCCATATATCCATAGAGTCCAAGTTTGGCAGTGGCCCACAGCTGACTCTACATCGGAGCAAAGTGGAAAGTGTAATTATGATGGTGAAATGAATCTGAGATCCAACGCCGAAAGTTACCCAGCAATTCTGCTTGGTTTGGTTGAGGGAAAACCTCGGAAAATACCTCAAACAGGTAATTGAGGGGTTGGGTGCAAGAAAGGCACTTCTCTCAAATGCAAGTTTTGAGAAAATTGATATTGAAAATTCAAATCGTAATAATGTTACCTATGCACGTCTTTATATTTTGGATACTCCTGACCCCTATGATCACAGTATTGAACTACAACTTGGTGATCACATGCATAACAGATCAGAGAACACAATAAAGCGTTTTACTCAAAAAGGGCACATTCTTTAAAATGCCCTTCTTGTACCCAGTCCCTCAATTTGTCCCAACCAGGATTTGAACGGAGGCCCGCTCGTTTCACGGTCAGACGTGCTAACCATTACTCCACAGTGGTGGACGAATTTGCCATTCAATGATGGTGATGTTAGTAGTAGCACAGTTGCCAATGTAAATAATATGGGAGTTAACTTTGACCAAGTTCAATAGTTTTTGCAACAGATATAAAGTCGATCTTTACTCCTCAGATAATGATATAAATTGTTTATCTGATCAGTTTATGCCAGCCCTGGGCATAGAGGGGAAGAGAGAAACCCCGCCCAAGCACATTCACTGCCATAGCAAAAAATGCAGAGTAAGTCAATGTCTATCAGTGATGGATATTAGGTGACCAGCGAGAGACGAAATTTCGTGAAAGCTATGAAGCCTGTCTTATGCAGTCCGTCACTGAGCAATTCTTATTTTCCTGCATGTATCCAAACAAAACATTACTGTCTCAGAGGAGAAAGGTGGAGTGGGAAGTTAAGGGTAGTCTGCAGTGACTCAGTTCAGGTATTAGTGCCCAGGCCTGATTTATGCTTTACAAATGTAACAGATTTATCATTCCGATTCTGAGGAAGTGTGAAACAATCTTTGCAAAGAATTGAACTGTACTGGCAGTCCAAAGTATGACAAGTTATGCAAAGTTGTACAATTTTAACCAGAAGAGAGTTTTCAGTTTAAACATACAGAATTTAACTCAATTTCATTCCTCAATGAAGATAGACATAATTCCCTCTTCCATTGTACGTTGCAAATTAAACTATGAGGGAAAGTGCTGTGAACAAGTGTTTGATGAAAAATATATTAATAAAGCCAGACGTGGCACTGAAGAATATAATAAAAGTAATTCATAGTAATCTGTCTGTATATATTGTGTGTTTCAGATTTTCAAAGCTGAATAATTTGCTATTGTATGTATGGTACCTGTAATGTATTTATTTATAATTTTTCTTACGAAAATAATAATTAGAGGTGTGAGCTTTTTTGAACATGATTTCTAGCTTATTTCAGAATTTTAACTTGGCAGCCCTGAAACATTCTATTGTATATTTCTGTCTCTAATTTGTTCGAAGCACTCAATGTAACTGTCTCTGTTTTTATATATTGCATTAACATTTTTATATTGAAAAATTATTATCTATTTGGTGGAGCAGAGTGTATTCCCCTTTGCACAGCTTCACAAAGAAATTCCATTATTTTTGTTAATCTTGAAAAAAATATGTCTATATCTTGTTGTTCGCTAATGCTCTTGGCTTTGTATCTCCTCCATTTGTCATCTTCATCTCAATATCAGACACTGATTTTCTAGCTGAGAATCTTCATCAGCATCAATCTTTGTTATGGCGTGACACTTGTAGAGATAGTCTTTATTTATTATTATTTGTTCATTTCGACAGAGTGGACAATAAGGTGATGGATAGTGACATTCTGTGGAGATGAGCTGCCAAACAAACATGTCCTATGTGAAGATGGAATTAGACCACAGATGCTGTCCTGAGCAAATGTGGGATTTGGTGTGTATTCTTCAAAATTTTACTTCACAGCTTATTTTTACTTTTGGTTCTGAAGTTCCCTTCTAATTTTTTTTTCATCATTCTTTGGATTTGTAATTTTGCTGCTTCAAATATTAATTGTAGTTTGCAAAATACTTGTAACATTTTTGCAGTTGCCAGTTATTCCACAATATGCTGGAATCCATTGGGAAAAAATTATTTTTCCTGGTCTTTGTAGGTGCTTTACAGATTGAATTATTTAATTGATTCTCTAGTTTTTATGTTAAGGTTTTGCTACTGCATCGATTGATACTTTTGAATCATATTAATAATATTTCCTTATTGAAAATTTTTTACCATTAAAATGTTTCCAATGACGTGTTCATAGTTCCCAATTCTCCTACAAAATGTGTTGTGATTGGTCCTGGGCTAATGTAATATGAGAATAGTTTACTATAAATTCTTTATTCTACATGAGATTCTTTATTGAGTAGTAGTACATCATTGTAAATATTGTTCCATTGTTCTTGTGGAAATTTTATATTAATTGATTCGAGAACTGGTTTTAGCAAGAAATTTTTTTCTAGCAATTCAACATTGTTTGCTATTTCTGGTAAGTCGAGAGGCTTCCTAAATATTTTAATTTGTATCAATGTAGTTCCATATGTTTCACCAATGGATGTGACTTTTTGTATAAATCCTTCTTGAGGTTTTAAATACCTTGGAGTTTCGAGGGTGTAGGATGTTCAGTAGTTATTCTTTGGTAATCTCTTGAATTTTTTCTATAGTGTTGGACTTCTTTCTTCTCTGTCATGAAGAGTGGGATAATTTTTGTGACTATCTTCATTGTTGTGATTGGTGTAGTTTTAGTTTCGCTTGTTATCAGTCTCAAAGCTTGGTTTTGTACAATTTCATGTTTGTACTGGACATGAGGCTGTGATTAGTGCTTCAACACTACATTGTCTTAGATTTTATATATATGTAGTCGAAGATATTGCCGGGGGAGGAGGTGCCCCCTAGACAAATTAATGATAAAAAAAATTAAAGGAAAAACCAAAATGGAGAATTTATGGAAAAAAAAAAGTTTATAACTAAAAATCTGTTACGTATTATATTGAAGAAAATAAAGAATGCTGGACTACTGGAATATACGATTAAATTTCAGAATACCGTGGAAAACGCGTCCAAGTATTTGGAACTCTTCTAGAAGCATGTATAACCTGTGTGACATACCCACATTTCCTGATTGGCCGAGGAGTTGGCCAATGATCTATGCATGCTTTGTCTGGAGTCAGCTGTTCTCTTCTACCGATTTCCACATCCTTTCAGATGTAGTGTTTTTATGTATTCCATGACCATCTGTGTGGTTCTACATTTTGTGTACAGCACCAGAATATTTAATCGTCACACTTCAGGCACATTATGTAATAAAATAAAATTCAAGGATCGAAGCTATCAAGCTATTGTGCTTAATGAAACTAGTCAAAAAATAATGTTTTCATATAATGTCATGGCATCTACTGGTCGTTGCAAGATGTTTGTTTTAACTTCTGCAATATATTTTTTATCTTTCGAAGAGGTGGAGAAGTTCAAATATCTTGGAGCAACAGTAACAGATATAAATGACACTCGGGAGGAAATTAAATGCAGAATAAATATGGGAAATGCGTGTTATTATTTGGTTGAGAAGCATATGTCATCTAGTCTGCTGTCAAAAAATCTGAAAGTTGCAATTTATAAAGCAGTTATATTACCGGTTGTTCTGTTTGGTTGTGAAACTTGGACTCTCACTTTGAGAGAGGGACAGAGATTAAGGGTGTTTGAGAATAAGGTTCTTAGGAAAATATCTGGGGCTAAGAGGGATGAAGTTACAGGAGAATGGAGAAAGTTACACAGTGCAGAACTGCATGCATTGTATTCTTAGAAACATTAAATCCAGACGTTTGAGATGGGCAGGGCATGTAGCACATATGGGCGAACACAGAAATGCATACAGAGTGTTAGTTGGGAGGCCGGAGGGAAAAAGACCTCTGGGGAGGCCGAGACGTAGATGGGAGGATAATATTAAAATGGATTTGAGGGAGGTGGGATATGATGATAGAGACTGGATTAAACTTGCACAGGATAGGGACCGATGACAGGCTTATGTGAGGGCGGCAATGAACCTGCGGGTTCCTTGAAGCCATTTGTAAGTAAGTAATATATTTTTTGCAGTTAATTTGTAAAGGAAAAAGCGAGATGGAAATGGGAGTGGTAGTGATGAAAATGAACAAGATACCAATGTGTCAACCAACACTACACAAGAGGCAATCCCTCCTACTTTGGATGATGCAGGACCCAGATCCAGCTGTTAAATGAGTCAAGATATTGGGTCAGACATCGAAGTTGGCATTTCAATGCATGACAGTCACAAAAACTACATTGGTAGATATGTTGGATGGTCATCTATGATTTCGACTGAGGAAAAGACACAGTTATTGAAAGATTGTTGGATTCCACATAAGACCTATAAGTTTTCCGAAGATGCTACCCTGTTAAAGAGGAAATTCATTCATCAATGATTGGAGACATATTCTTCATGGCTGGCATACTCCAGGCACCTAAAGAGAGCATTTTGCAAGTATTGTATCTTATTTCCACCAAATCAAAGTGCAGTCAGAGGGGTTCTGGGCTCTTTGATAATAAGACCTTTCACGAAATATAAATATGTGCATGAGATTTGTAAAGGATATACAAACACCCTGTAGCATAATACTGCTGTTGAAGCTGCAAGATTGTTCCTACAGGACATGCTGGTAGACATCTGAATTAACCAGTTTGCTAAAAAAATCACAGAAGAAAATGAAAAGGTAATATTTTCAATAATTTCAAGTATGGCATTTTCTGATAAGTACAATTTACCACTTCAGAGTAAGCATCATGACGAGGGAGTGCTGAAAGATTTATGTCAATTATGAATAGATGTGGGAGACCGACCATTGAAAAAACATGTTGAACATGGGAAAAAGAATTCCACACACCAATTAGTTCAGATTCAGAGTGAAGTAATTTTTTATGTGTACTACTATAAAGGAGAACATCGTCAATAAGGTAAAAGAAGTGTGTGGATATAGCTTACTAGCTGATGAAACCACCGATATTTCGGGAAAGGAGCAATTACTCATAGAGTGCGATATTTCGACAAAGAGGCCGAAAAAATAAAAGAGGAATTTGTTGGCTTTGTTGAACTGGAAGTGCTTGACACAGAAACCATTGCGAAAGTCATTGACGATTTTGTCAAAAGTGAAGAACTGGATCCCGAGAAATGCTTTGGCTTGGGTTTTGATGATTGTTCTACGGTATCTGGCAAAGAAGGTGGGGCAATATTGCGGGAAAAGTATCAAAACACATTGTTCTTTAATTGCTCTTCACACAAACTAAATCTGATCATAAATGGTTTGAACACAATACCTGAAATCCTCAATATTGTGGAAACTGCAAAGGACATTATTACGTTTTTCCGTGGTTCAGTCTTGAGAAGCAAATTGATATCAAACATCCCACGCCTATGCGAAACCAGATGGTCTGAAAATCACAAGTGCATCAAAGTGTTTAAGGAGCACTTCGTTCAAATAATGAAGGTGCTAGAAACCCTTTCTGTTGAAGAAAATGCCGCCAAAACATGAAGTGCCTCTAAGTTGCATTCAGCAGCTTGTAAATCATCATTCACTCTGCAGTGTTAGGACCAGTAGTGAATGCTCTCCAATCCAAAACCTTGGATATCTTCAAAGTTTCGCAACACATTTGACGCACTGTGGAAATGGTTAGGCACTATCGTGAGGATGAAGATGAAGTGTTACAAGAAGGTAATCAAATTGCCAAGCAACTGGCACTGGATCTGAATATAAGAGGACTGTTGGTAGGCAGCAGCACTGCAGCAACTGTCCAGCAACAAATTCCTCGGAGTTCTGAAGGAGATCTTTAATAATTCTGTACCTGGATTCTATTATTTTTTCTTTAGAATTACGGTTTTCTACTGACAATACACCTACCTTTGCATTTATATATCTACATTCTTCACACGTTACTCATGACAGTCGATGAGTTAAAAAGAAATGGCAGCTTCTTTCTATAGCTTTTACCATTTGGAGGGCCTAGAAGCAGAGTTGGAACTTTTGTACAAAATATGGGGTGACAAGAAATTTAGTAGTGAAGACCTAAAAGATCTTGTTGTCTCCCAAGTCTTAAAGAAGACTGAACCTTTCTTTCCGGAGATGAAATAGGCTGCTGATACTGTTTGCCAGCCATGCACCACTAGTAGAGTAAAACGCTCTTTCAGCAGTCTGCGAAGGATTAAGACATGGCTACGAAACACTATGGGAGAGGACCGGTCATATGGACTGACTATGATGAGTGTTCATAGAAAATTTGTGTTTGACAACTATGATTACTTTATTCAAGCAGTAGGTGAAAAATTTGCCTTGAACCCAAGAAAATTACTTTTTCAGTAATTATCACTTATTTGCATCTCTTCCATATTGCGAATTTTTTATATTTTCATATTATATTGTTTTGTATTGTATTACATTTGCTATTCTATTCTATTAATAAAATAAAATATACAAATGTTTCTAGTTTATTATGTCTGCTTCTTTCCCTGTAAGCTCTATAAAATTTCAAGCTCCCCCCCCCCCGCCCCCCCAGCTTGAAAGCTGGCAACACCCCTGTATGTAATGGGCAGTGTTCCAAACATCACTTGAGCATCCCCATTTATTGCCCACAAGTCTTTTCAAGTTACTTAGCTTTTGTCGTCCTTTGTGGAAGATTGCTTCTGTATGGCTTTTCCATGTTATTTTTTTATCAAATATAACTCCGAGATATTTGTAGTTAGTAGTTTCCCCTGTTGCTCCATTATTCAATTTAAGTTTGATATTTGGTTTAGTATGTTTTAGAGTGAATATCAGAAATTTTTTGTCAGTGTTATTTCCATTTTATTTTTCTTGCACCAATCTGAATGTTTAGTCAAAACTTAATTCATTTGGGAGGCTGATTTATATTGTTTCTTGTAGGGGTCAGATTACTAAATAATCTGCAAATAGTGCTAATTTTGTATGTTCTGTCTTGACGAGGTGGTCTGGAAGATAATTTACCATTGTTAAAGTTGTACTTCATACAGTTCCTTGTGGACAGCCTTTGTGTGTTTGTTTGAATTTTGAAATAACTTCATTATTTCTAGATGCATAATGTCGCTGGATGGGGAAATTGTAATACCATTTTGTCATGTTATTTTTTTATTCCTAATTTAATCATCTTTTCAAGCAGTTTTAGTCCCTGCAGAGCCACAGGCTGATTTAAAGTTTACGAAAATGGGTAAGAATGGTTTCTTTTTTATCTTTGGGAATCATTTGTTTCTTGACTTAGCTTTATTACTTGTTTTGTAGGTGATTGGCATTTCCTGAAACTATCCATCCATCATGCTTGTGGCTAATTATTAAGTCATGGTAACTAGAACACACAACTAATTTTTGTACCATACTTTCTGGTGACATTTGGCCTTATCAAGTGTGCCAGTAAAGGAATTGGGTCGATTAATTATTCAGTAAATTCAGTGGTTTCAAAACGAGTAAAACAGTTGTTTTTTCCCAAATATTTGGCACACTTCTGTTCCAAATTATATTGAAATGTTTGAGGCAATATTTCTGAACTCCTTGTCCTAGGTGTTTGAGCATTTCAAGAGATTTCATGTGGCCCTGGGGTTTTATATAAAAAAAAAAAAAAAAAAAAAAAAAATATGTTTATTGCTGCATTATGTTCCTGCATAGTAAAATCTTTTGTAAAAACGTCATTAGTTCCGATGTGGAGAAATGTTGTTTTATCTTTTTTCCATGGCTTTCTTCATTTTGGTTTTCCTTGCTGAGGCAATACTATTTGTGAAGGTATGAGTGAAGCTTTGGCAATTTGTTTTTCGTTTGTTAACGTTATTTTTTAAACTAATTACTTCTTTCTGCAATGTTGTCCTATTTTTTTAAAGCATTGAAGAAGTTATGTTCTTTTTCCCATCTTTTCTGTAATAGATTTTTTGTAAGAAATCCTGGAATGCCTGATTTTTTAAATATTTTTGTCTTCTCCCCTAAATACTGCTGCTTTTTTTCTCCATTCTTCTTTGCTGCTTTCAGTCTGGATTCTTAGTACTGTCTGTTCTTTTGTACTGTCTATTTGTGTGTCCACAAAGGTTTTTATTTAGGTTGTTTATCTCTTGGTGGCCATTGTTTGATATATTGTTACAATATGATTTTCTCATTTTGTCTGAATGTGTTTTCGTTTTATCATTCTTAAATATTTCTTCTTGAGTAGTAGTGTATTTTCCCCAGTGTGTTTTCTGTAATTTCGTGATGTTATGGTTTTCGAAAATTTGTTCTTTGTGATTTGTCTAATATTTTAAACTTTGTAATAATAATAATAATAATAATAATAGCCTTGACCATCAATAGTTTTCCTTCTTATTTCTGAATGTATGTTTGACAATACCAGGATCAAATCTGGATCTGTAGATGATCCATTGTAATGTAGAAAGGTAGCTGTATCTTCTTTCTTGTATATATCAGACATATGATGTTTCACGAGATGAAATCTTGTAGAGCTTGCTCTGCTTCTTTTATATCCTTATATTCCCATATGGTTGAAGGGCCATTGAAGTCTTCCACTACAATTTTTTTTTTTTTTGCAAACTGAATTGAGTCCAGATTTGAGTGGTGATTTACAGGAATTTAAGCACTGTATGTCCAAATTATTAAAGAAATCTCTGCTCTCTGCTATATTTCATTTAGTATAAATGCGAAAAATCTGGGTGTTCATATTGGTGAATACTTAAAATGGGCCACATAAACTAAACATATATGTCATATTTTAAAAATTGTTTTCAATACTGCACTGATTTCGACCCATAAACAGTTTTTTTCATTCTAATAAACAAATCTTTGTCCATACACTTCTGATGCCATAGTTGGACTACTGTGATATTCTATTAAGGGGTTAGGTACAGCTTACAGCAGTAAAATTTTGGAAATATTCGATATTTTTTCCTCCATTTCTGTATCGTGTACAATAATGAAAATTAGTATGTGTAAAACACTGCCCTACTGCTATATGAAAAAAAAAAAATATATATATATATATATATATATATTTTTACTATTTAAAAAAAATTATTTACTTCGTATTTTTATCAAAAATTCAGTTCACTGTGCAATGATGAAGCATTTCCCACATAACTCAAAAACTATCCAACATTCTGTGATGAAATTTTGTGTGTGTATTTATGCATGCCATATCTACAATATCTTTCATAGATTGTCTGATGAAAAATAAATTGATTAACAAAAATTGTCAAATATTAATACTTTCTTCTAGCACAAAATAAAAAAAAGATATATATATTTATTAAGGAATATAGTTGAAAGAGCATGATATTGTAAACATGTGTTTCAGCAATGAAATAAAAGAGAGAGAACATGAAGAAGTTAACAAGTTTGTGAGTTATGAGGGAAATGCTTCATCACTGCACAGTGAACTACCAAAATTATGAATTTTAAAAAAGAATATATATTTTTTTTAAATCGTAAAAATATTTTTTTTTTCATATAGCAGAAGAACAGTGTTTTACTTACTTACTTACTTACTTACTGGCTTTTAAGGAACCCAGAGGTTCATTGCCGCCCTCACATAAGCCCGCCATTGGTCCCTATCCTCAGCAAGATGAAACCAGTCTCTACCATCATATCCCACCTCCTTCAAATCCAATTTAATATTATCTTCCCATCTACGTCTCGGCGTCCCCAAAGGTCTTTTTCCCTCCGGCTTCCCAACTAACACTCTATATGCATTTCTGGATTTGTCCATACGTGCTACATGCCCTGCCCATCTCAAACGTCTGGATTTAATGTTCCTAAGAATACAATGCACGCAGTTCTGCACTGTGTAACTTTCTCCATTCCCCTGTAACTTCATCCCTCTTAGCCCCAAATATTTTCCTAAGAACCTTATTCTCAAACACCCTCAATCTCTGTTCCTCTCTCTCAAAGTGAGAGTCCAAGTTTCACAACCATACAGAACAACCGGTAATATAACTATTTTATAAATTCTAACTTTCAGATTTTTTGACAGCAGACTAGATGACAAAAGCTTCTCAACCAAATAATTAACAGGCATTTCCCATATTTATTCTGCGTTTAATTTCCTCCTGAGTGTCATTTATGTTTGTTACTGTTGCTCCAAGATATTTGAATTTTCCCACCTCTTCGAAGGATAAATCTCTAAGTTTTATAGTTCCATTTCGTACAATATTCTGATCACGAGACATAATCATATACTTAGTCTTTTCGGGATTTACTTCCAACCCTATCGCTTTACTTGCTTCAAGTAGAATTTCCGCGTTTTCCCTAATCGTTTGTGGATTTTCTCCTAACATATTCATGTCATCCACATAGACAAGAAGCTGATGTAACCCGTTCAATTCCAAACCCTCTGTGTTATCCTGAACTTTCCTAATGACACATTCTAGAGTGAAGTTAAAAATTAAAGGTGATAGTGCATCTCCCTGCTTTAGCCCGCAGTGAATTGGAGAAGCATCAGATAGAAACTGGCCTATACGGACTCTGCTGTAAGTTTCACTAAGACACATTTTAATCGAACTAGTTTCTTGGGAATACCAAATTCAATAAGAATATTATATAAAACTTTTCTCTTAACCTAGTCATACGCCTTTTTGAAATCTATGAATAACTGATGTACTGTACCCTTATACTCCCATTTTTTCTCCAATATATTTAGAATACAAAAAATCTGATCAATAGTCGATCTATTACGCCTGAAACCACACTGATGATCCCCAATAATCTCATCTACTGTACATATGGAGTTAATCTTCTCAAAAGGATATTCGACAAAATTTTGTTTGACGTCAACAAAAGTGATATTCCTCTAAAGTTACTACAGTTAGTCTGAACAGTGTTTTACACATACCAATTTTCATCATTGTACAAAATACAGTAATGGAGGAAAAAAATGTTGAATATTTCCAAAAATTTTACTGCTGTAAGCTGTACCTAACCCCTTAAGTGGTCTCAGCTGTCCTGACCCAAAAATTACAGTGTGTTAATAATACTTGCATTCAGTTTATATATAATATTCTTCTATATGATCATATCTCACCGACCTTCAATCAACTGTCTTCCCTTTGACTGGCTGACAGACGCAGTTTGCATTCTCTTTCTCTTGTCTATCCGATTTGCATACATCAACCTCTGAATACCTTGCATCACAATTCCATAATCTGTCCAAACATCATAATCTGTATACCCGACCATAATGCAACACTCTGTTGCCAGTCCCTCCCTACAGAGCAGCCACATATGCTTCATTCATCAATTACAGTAGACACTGTCCACTCTTGGAATTCATTAACTAGCCTGCAGGTATTAGGGGCTGCCCGACTATGAATGCTTTCAAGTCCAAAGTGAAAAATCTTATGGTATTTTACATTGCACATTGTCTCAGAGTAAAATTATATTATAATTAGCTTATCATCAATTAATTGTATCATTTACTTCCACAATTTCGAATTTCTCTTTAGAGATCTTTCCTTCTCCACTCTGTCCTAGAGCAGTGATGGACAGAATTTGTTATCACACTTCTCTAGTTGAAGAGGCGAATTGCAGCCAAAACAGAGAAAATGCAAAATTACAAATCAAGTTTGTGTTTTCGCGGATCATTGCCAAAAGTTTAATCCTTTGACTGCATTTGGTATTATCCTTTGCAGTCTTTGGATTTTCCAAAGACTTTGGACCTGTGATACACAAAATGGGATGATATTCTTTTACCCAGTTCGCGAATCTCTGGTTTCGAACTGTTCCGTTCTCATCAGCATGACGAAGAAGTCATGGAACAGTAATCTAGTTAGAAATATTGCAAAAGCAAAGTCAAAAAGCATAAACCAGAAGACAAAACAAAAGCAATTGACAATTTTGCTGAGTAGATGGTACTGCTTCAAAACATTTGCAAAGCAAAGTCAAAAGACGTAAGTCAAAAGAAAAAAGCAATAGCATTTGTGGGGTAGTATCAAATTCTACAATTTGGAATTTCTCGTTAGAGATCTTTCCTTCTCCACTCTGTATCTCCACCTTTGGCAATGATCCGCGAAAACACAAACTTGTTTTAAAGAGTGTAAACTCTACTTGTAATTTTGAGTTTTCTCTGTTTCGACTTCAATTCGCCTCTTCAGCTAGAGAAGTATGATGACAAACATTCTGTCTACCACTACTCTAGGACAGAGTGGAGAAGGAAAGCTCTCTAACGAGAAATTCCAAATTGTAGAATTTGATGTACCTCCACAAATGCTATTGCTTTGTTTTTTGACTTACGTCTTTGCAAATGTATCATTTAATTTGTCACCTAAATTAAGTAGGTATTTGAATTCGATATTCTTCAAGCTTTTGCACAGTTTGCTGTGTCAGTTTTTTTAGGTATATAATTTTTTGCGATAACTGATAGCATTGTGCAATGTATTTATTTTTCATTCTCTGCTTGAGTGGAAGGTAAGACCTTAAGCCCTTAGCTCTGTCAGAATGAATGAAGCATTATCATTATATTTTAATATGGTTGCCATGTTTCCGAACATATAACTTTATAATTTCAGTTTTGTCATTTTCATTAATACTTCTGATGTTCTTAGAATTATAAGTAATGGAGTTGTAAGATGCAGTAAGTTTTTCTCTTGCTCTCTGTCTTGCTTTTAGCAGTGTATTAGTGTTGTAGTTATTGAATTAAAAGTATTTTACAGAGTCTTTCATTACATTTGTTACTTGCATTGTTAAAATTTCTGTTTGTTGCTCACTCTAAAATCTTACTGTCGTAAATTTTCTTTGCTTTTGTGAGATGACCCACATTTCACTGCAAAATCTTAATACATAATTCTGCTTACCCAAAGTAGTCCCCACCTGAAGATTCAATTGAGGACTACTGGCTTATACCTTGTAGTAGGGCTAGGGATGGAGCGGTTCGGTTCGAAGCAGTTACTGTGACGTCATTACTCAGTTAATCCAAGTACAGTACCGAGTACAAATTTGTGGTGGCAGATTTAAAATTTAGATAGACTGAGTCGATTTTAGAACGTACTTTGAAAGTGAAACCAAGCGTGTTTTAAAAGCATTGTAGTAAAGCGCTTTTGTTTTGCCAATTGACGAGAAAAAAGTGCTTCTCTTCATTGCAAAATGGCGGTTGGAAATTTTATTTGCGTGATTACAACTGTTTGCGAAGTTATTTTATATGAAAGACCTTCAGTGTTGTTATACTGTATATGACAGACGAAATAAAATTGATAAAATAATTTATAATACTAACAGCTAATAAATTAACATGTGAGGTAAACATTAAACACTGCAGCTAAGTAAAAAAAAAAAAAGATAGAAAGAAATGGGCTCCATGAAGCACTGCCTAAAACATTTAAAAATAACACACAGAATTATTTACTATTACGGAAAGTGGATAAAATAATCAATAAAAAGTGGAATTATAACTGAAGAACATAATGTTTATTTATTTTATAACATTACTAGCCTTCAGTACAACCATGTTCTCTTTGGTGAAGAGTAATATTATTGATAAATTAAAGTAATTCGGTACCGGTAACATAATTCGTAGAAATAAATACAAATAAAATGATGACTGATGATGTAACACAAATCCAATAAACACAAGTAGAAGAAAAATATAATACACTTCCTTTTTTAATATATTTTAATATGAAACACTCTAATATGATGATGATGATGATGATGATAATAACAATACTTATGGCTTTTAAGGAACCCAGAGGTTCATTGCCGCCCTCACATAAACCCGCCATTGGTCCCTATGCTGAGCAAGGTTAATCCAGTCTCTAAAATATTATCCTACCTCCCTCAAATACATTTCAATATTATCCTCCCATCTACGTCTCGGCCTCCCCAAAGGTCTTATTTCCTCCAGCCACTCAACTAACACACTATATGCATTTCTGGATTTGCCCATACGTGCTTCATTCCCTGCCTATCTCAAACGTCTGGATTTAATGTTCCTCATTATGTCAGGTGAAGGAATAAAATGCATGCAGTTCTGCATTATGTAACTTTCTTCATTCTCCTGTAACTTAAGCCCTCTTACCTCAAATATTTTCCTAAGCATCTTATTCTCAAACACCCTTAACCTCTGTTACTCACTCAATGTGAGAGTCCTAGTTTCACAACCATATAAAAGAACCGGTATTATAATTGTTTTATGAATTTTAACTTTCAGCTTTTTTGAGAGCAGACTAGATGATAAAAGCTTCTCAACCGAATAATAAAACGCATTTACCATATTTATTCTGCGTTTAATTTCCTCCCGAGTGTCATTTATATTTATTACTGTTGCTCCAAGATATTGAGTTTTTCCACCTCTTCAATGGATAAATTTTTAACTGTTACATTTCCATTTTGTACAATATTCTGGTCACGAGAGACAATCATATACTTTGTCTTTTCGGGATTTACTTTCACGTCTGTCTCTTTACTTGCTTCAAGTAAAATTTCCGTGTTTTCCCTAAGAGTTTGTGGATTTTCTCCTAATATAGTCACGTCATCTGCATAAACAAGGAGCTGATGTAACCCGTTAAATTCCATCCTGGACTTTAATATTATTATTATTATTATTATTATTATTATTATTATTATTATTATCAGCAGCAGCAGCAGGTTCAGACTGTCAGTGTTCATAGGCCCACTCGACAGGGCATATAATAGGATGAACTCCTCTTGAATACTAGAGGCCTTTCAGCCCGCCTTGGGGATAACGAAATAATTTGTCCTGCAGCAGAAAATATTTAAATACAACAGTACCTACATTGTTGTCTGCTAGAATTAAGTAACACACGTGAACTCTGTTTGAACATTTGAACTGACTGGTAACTGCTATGGTTAACCGAGTGATTTCAGTGCTCCACTGCCAAGCACATAAACCAATAGAACCGAGTAACTCAACAGTTCTACTCGCTCCATCCCCAGCTCTACCTTGTAGACCTTGAAAAATATCCTACTCTGAGGGTATGACATTGCGTTTTGCAAAATATGATTTGCCTGGTGAGCGTAGCAATGGATATAGTTAGCATTGGAATATTTTTCCCTATCAAATGTTGTACCCTGTTTTTGAAATCCTCATAATGGAAACTTCATCATAAGTCTGACATATAACTTTTTTTGGAAATTTGTCAATCCCAGTCTCAGTTAATTGCCCTAATATTTCATTTGGTAAGTACTGAGCATTTCTTTCGTGTTGTTTAATGAAACTCTGAAGTCTGCCATACATTTCCTCTTCTAATACATATCTCAAAATTAGTACCGGTTGAGTTTTCATTGAGATATCTGGGGTCATTAGTCTGAATTGATGCTTAATCAACCTTTATTAAGTTCATTAATAATATGCTTTTGATATACCATACCCATAGCATTGCATCATTCTGAATTATTGTCTTCAATGTCCCTTTAAATACCGTTGCAGTTTCAAAATGTTACTTTAAAACACCATCAATTGCAGCAATATAGTTTATTAGACCGTTGAATATTCCTGGATTATTTGATTCTTCTGTTTCATTATGCCACCTCAAAGGAAGTTAAAATTCACTGCAGAATTTAATAGCTTCGATAGTGTATGGAAGAATGTAGGTACCCATTCTTATCAATGATTTATTTATGTTTACGAAGAGAAATTCTCTGGTTTCCGTCTATTTGTTGCCTAATATTACTTTCCTTTAATAACGTTAAACTCATTTTATTGATTACATATTTAGAGGGACTGTGATGTCATTTCCTCTGGCAAATATTTCAGATCTTCTATTAACAATTTAATTAATTAAATCTGACAGGATTAATTCCATTAGATCTTCTCTTCCACCATACTACATAACATATACTGTACAAATACAAAAAATAACAATAAATAATGCAAACTACATGAAGGTCCAGTAAAGGATCAACAGGATCAAAAAAGAACACTAAAGAACATAGCTATAACACAAATACAAAGAAAGGAAAGAAAAGAAAGAAAGAGGAAATAACTAGTCTGTTCACCACTTATCATCACTGCTGAATAGAACACGGGAAGAAAAAATACTGGGGAGCACAAATCCTGTCACACTTTCCATACTTCTTCTTCTTCAGTAGGTGCTACAACTTCGTCGAAGTTTTGACCTTCTCAATTAATTTACGCCATTCTTTTCTGTTATGAACAAGATTTGGCCAATTCTTTACATTCAGTGTTTTCAAATCGTTTGTTATGTTTTCCTTCCATCTACTTTTTGGTCTTCCTTTTGCTCTTTTACTGATGGGGTTCCATTTATATACTTTCTTAACTGTATTTCCTTCGTCCATACGATTGATATGGCCAAACCATGCCATCCTTTGCGCTTTGAGATAGTTTACTATGTGTTGGTTTTGTATTAAAATATTTAACTCTTTATTATTTCTAATTCTCCACTCATCACTTGCATCTTTTATTGGGCCAAATATCCTTCGTAATATTTTCCTTTCAAAAACCAGGAGCTTTTGCTTAGACAATTCAGTTAGGGTCCAGGTTTCACTTGCATATGTTACAATTGGTCTTATTACTGTTAAATATAGTCTTAATTTTGCTTGTTTAGACGTGTATTTGCTTTTGAATAGGTTGAGATTTGCAAAGTATGCTTTATTTGGCATAACAACACTTTCCATACAACAACACATTAAAATTTCTCGTGTATCTCCTGTTTTTGTTACTAGTAATGCTTAAATTAGGTCTTGGTTGGTCAGACTTTTTAGTTGTAATTCTATCTTCATAAGTTAAGTTTTACAGTTTAAGTATTTTATTTCATTCTTTTTTCACACTAATCACAATGTTAATTTCAAATTAAGCACACTTTAACTATACAGGGTGTTAAAAAATAACGTTTACAACGTTTCAGGGATGATAGAGGAGGTAAAAACGAACATCTGTTTTAAATGACAAAAGTTTAGCAGGTGCGCCGTTTTGCCGCTAGATAGCCTGAAGGATAGATGACTTGACTTCCGTCGCAACACACACTGGTTAGTTCTGCTTGTGCACGACCATCTTGTAGGGCCTTATCTGTTGCCGAACAGTCTCCGTGGTGGTAATTATTTTGTTTTTCTACACGACGTCCTACCAGAACTTTTAGAAAATATTCCATTGAACATCAGAGAACGAATATGGTTTTGCATGATGGTGCCCCTCCACACTTTGATCATCGTGTCAGGAACCACCTAAATGCTACATTCCCTGACCATTGGATTGGCAGGGTGGGCCGGTACCGTGTCCACCTCGATCACCGGATCTAGCCCCACTGGATTTCTTTTTGTTGGGAGACGTGAAACGTTTTGTGTATGAGACACTGATCGATATGGCAGAAGACTTAGTTGCTCGCGTTGTTGAAGCTGCACATGTTATTAGAGACAATACTGGCCTTTTTGAGCATTGCAGACACTCCATAGTACGAAGGTACCAGTTGTGCAGTGCCTTCAATGGACGACAGTTTGAACACTACCTCTAAAACGACAATTGGTCTTGTTCTTTATGGATTATACTAACACTTACGTACACAATAAACGGCGCATCTGCCAAAGTTTTGTCACTTACAAAAGATATTTGTTTTTACCTCCTCTATTATCCCTGAAACGTTGTAAACGTTATTTTTAACACCCTGTATACAGTAAACAGAAACTTTTTCTATATAATATTACCAACACAGTCGAGCACTGGGGCACTACTAAAGATTTTTTTATTTTCACACTCTGAAGTTCCAAATGAAGAATGGTTCTATACCATTATGCACAGGTTGCAATTTGCAAAGAACTCTGTGTATTAAATACAGTAAAACTGAAGAAATGAATGCTAGGAATGTATAATTTTTTGCAAACGTGGAACCTGATATAAAAGGTGGCCAAAGCCAACACATCATGACAAAGGGATACACACTCAGATCAGAAATATGACACTTCTTCCCTCTCATATGTTTCCATAACTTAACAACATGTCGTTTTTCAATATCACTGTTTTGTAATTTAACTTCATAGAAGTAAGTTTCTCATACATTTTGAAATCACTGTGGCTATCCTTGTAGAATTCTGACTGAAGATCCTTGTGTAAACACGGTCTCGAACATTAAAAGAGAAGCTCACAACAGAATTATTATTATAGAAATATTTTGGTTTGATCTGATTCAGGGCTATGCATAGTTTCCTTCCCATAAGCAGCTCTGCTGGTGTAAATCCATTGATATTCGTGGCAGTGTGTTGCCTCAGCAAGAATCTTGATAATTGAAAGACCCCACAACAAGCCTCCTCAACGAATTCTTCACTAACTTGACGTTCAATTGATCCATTAGAAGATGGGTGATAGGGGTTGTAGTGACATGTTTAATTATATTTCTTTGAAAGAATATATTAAATTCCATTGAAGTAGGGGTGAGGGGTGCAGAATAGGGTAACCGAGGAAAAAGGTCCATTACTCATTAGTCTGTTGACATTTTATTTCTGAACATTGGTTTTATTAAGTACTGAGTGTCTAAAACAATCACTTAATTAATAGTGCATGTAAGGAAAACTTTAACAAAAAAATTATAAACAGATTAATAAGTCTGTAATTTACAGTTTTGCCCCATGGGTTGGGGCACTACTAGACACTTTCGTGGGCATAATCGGGTAAAGTCCATAAAGTCTCTGTTATGGATGTTTATCAATATCCATCACATTTGAAATAATCTAATGCCTTCTTGGGCCAACTAGTGCATCCCTCATGAGCCCATTTTGCACATTTTATGCACTTTATCCATTCATCTGGATGTTTTGTAGAATAATATTTTTCTTTGCAGTAACTGCAACTGACGATTTCTTCTCCATTGCTACCTTCGCCTGTGAAGTCTAGTCTTCTAGGATGTTTGCTTTTTCCATTTGCTGCTGAATTTTTCCTCTTTCTTTTTAACGTCTGATTTGTGTACAGTTCATTTTTGTAGGGAGACTTCAATAAAAACAGCTCTTCTCCCACGATGCTTTACCCTGATTTCCTATCTGGAACACGGAATCACCGAAATTACTTGTGGTCGAGTTTGTCAAACCTTATCTTTACGCAAAACATCTTCTACCAGAAATCAATGATTTACTTTCTTCATCCTACCTTTCAGAGTAGACTGCGAAATATTAAAAGTAGCTGCAGCCATTTTGTAACCCATCCTTCCATTACTAATATCTTCTAGTGCTCTTCACATATTGTCCTTGTCGCAATTTTGACGTTTGGATTTTCATTTATAAGTTCGCACCATAGTTATTCCTAAAGGTATAAAAAAGTAATAAAACAAATGTTAAGGGACAGAATCAGGTGTCTATGGGGCAGAACCGTGTTTGCCCAATCTTGCTGCACTGGTTCTGCCCTGTCACACCATTTTGACTATGATGCATCTCCTCAAGGATGCCATTATATCTACTTAAACAACAAAACTAGCATTATATCTACTTAAACAACAAAACTAGCAAAGTGAAAAGTGAGGCTAATCTAGACTATTTGTTGGCAATATAGTTAACAAAAAAATTATACTTACCCCATTGTATTGTTGAACAAATTAAGAACACTAAAATTTATATTTCGACACACAAAACAAATGTTTTTCACTTTTCAACAAGGTGAAACGCTCCTTTGTCCTCTGAATGCTTCTCTGACACTGATTTGCTTCTTACTAAGTAGTTTCTATAGCAACTGTGAGATGGAGACATCATGCAGAGGAAATAGCGCTGGTCCAATTTGTGTCTCGTTACCTGGTCCTGCCCCCTCTCCCCTAAATCGTTTGCCATTGTCTGTGACTATTATAGATGACAATCCATGTGTAGCTAAAATGCGTCTCAGTGATAGAATAATGGCTTGAGTATTCATAGAGGAAAGGTGAACAACTTCTACAAATCTAGAAAAAGCATCCACTAAAATTAAGGATTGTTATTCCTAGAATAGCCCGGCCAAGTCAGTATGAAGTGGAATCCATGATTTAGATTCTTCTTCCCATGACGAGCCTGTTTCCTTAGGCGGCATTGGTCGCGAGAGCTGACAAACCGTACAGGTTTTAATAGAATTCTCAACCCATGCATCAAAATCAGGCCACCAAACATAGTTACAACCTAAACTTTTCATATTGGAAATTCCTGGATGGCCATTACGGAGTAACATTAGTACTTGATTTTGAAGACTGCATGGGAACGACAACTCCTGAGTCCCATAATAAACAACCAACAGTTCGAATTGTCTATGAATAAATGGGCCATATGATGATTCTAGCTTTTATCTGGGCTAACTATTCTTTACATAAGTGTACAGTCTAAACTCTTGAAAGAATTTCATCCTTGGAAGCCTCTGTAGCTATATCAAAAGATGGTATTGAAAAAGTAGACAGTTCTTCCACGAAAGTAATAATCAGCAGAATCATAGTTATATTATCTGGAGAGCAAACATGTAGCTTACTTAAACAATCAACATTGCGAATTTAAGTACCTGGTCAATATTCGAGTTGATAATCATATGCATGTAAAGAAAAACCCCAGCTTAACATTTGAAGTGATACTACTAATGGAGGTGGACAGTCTCGGACAAATAATCTTAACAGTGGTTTGTGATCACTGATTATAGTGAATCAACGACAATAGAGAAAATTATGGAACTTTTAACAGCCTCAGTGATCACTAATGCTTCTTGATCCATCTGTGCATAGTGTCATGCCTGATTAGTTAATATTCTTGAATAATATGCATTAGGTTTCTCGCCACATACAAATTAAATTAAAGCCCTATAGAGGGTCAACAGGGTCAAAAGAACACTATAGAGCTCTCATCGAGCTAATACAAGAAAAAAAAAAGAAAGAAAGAAAGAAAAACAGAGATAGCAATGAAGATAGTGATAACTGATAACAACAATAGTAATAATAATAATACTAATAATAATAATAATAACAATACATTACATATTAATTGTCAATTTTACAACAGCATAGTTACAATATTTACTATGTGTCATGGGTTAAGCCGAAGTTGCTCAACCTGACAGGTGTTCAACAAGCAATTCCATGAACTAGAATGTGATTTTTTCATTTAACTTTTTACTAAAATAAGTGAAACTAGCTTGGTCCTACAATTAAAAAGCAGCATTATATTCTCAGCTAAATACAAGATATTGTCATTCACGAGAAAATCCGTTGTGGACCAACTGTTTAGCAACCATGTTGCAGAGTGTTTCTCAATACTTCAAGAGATCTGTAATTAGTTGGGACCTGATCAGTTATTTCCAGACGAGCTGCATGATGAGCTAACGCAACTTGTTGTTTTGTGCGACTCTGTCACATAATACTTTCCGAAGCAACTAGATGTGAAAGTGCAACAGATCTCCTACATAAGGAATCCCTTTTTTAACTCCAGAAAAACTTTGTAACCTGATGACTCAAATATATAAGAAACTTATTGGTACCTTTTCTGACTCTACACTCTAGACAATTTTTCAGAAGAAACCATTGGCAGAGTTTTGGTGCTCTGTTAAGAAAGAGTGCCTTAATTGAAGGGCTCAGAGCCAAAGGCGACCAACCCACAATTTTGTGTTGTTCATTATTAAGCCTTTTTTCAAAACTATACATTGTTGTTATAGATTCATGCTATATTTTTGTATTTATTCAATGTAGACCAATTAAAATAAATTGTGAAACCAATCATTTTTTGTCAGGCTCCTCTTAATTTCACCCCTTATTTACTCATTTTGTAATTGTGGTGTTAGTCGCCTTTGGCTCTGAGCCCTTCAATTATCAGCAATGGTTGTTTTGGTTCTCCATTTATTTGCCAGGGACCCCATATATGCAACTGCGAAGACGAAGTACTGTAGTCAACTTTATGCTAAACACGAGATGATAGTTTTAATTATATTAGATCCAGCCAAATATAAAGCAAGTATGGGGTAGAAAACAGTACCACTCAATGCATTAAAAGAAAAATATTTAAATTAATGGTGAGAAAAAATATGTGTTCTCAGTAAACTAGTTTACAATACAAATAAATATTTTAATGTAATGTATCAGTATCATCATCATCATCATTATCATCACCATCACCATCCCACATTTCATTGTTTTTAGCTAAGGTGTTTATTTTCTCAATCATACTCTTACATAGTAAACTTTTGAAGGAAAAAATGAGATTGGTCTCTGTGAGCATTACTATCACTGACAAGGGCTCTGTGGCTCAAAAAGTTTGAGAACCCCTGATTTAGGATATGCTCTGGTTAAAATATTTTCAATTTAAGCAGGTGATCTAACTCATTATCAGCTTTCTCCTTTATTCAAAGGAGATGTACGTGATTTGTGACGAATTGGTGTAAATGATGGATCAGTATTGAAATTGAATCAGCAGGTCCCATGTAGCAACCAGGACTCTTATCGAATAATTCACTGTAATCCTTAAAAAGTGATGAGATATCTGTATTAATCACATTTACTCCAGTGATGCAGATACTCAAAAGTTCAAACCATTCTAAATTTAGAAGATTGGTAGCTGATTTTTCAGTAACAATTGCTATTCTGCAACTACCTACGACAGAAATAGGGTTCTGCTGGTAATCGCAGAGCTCCATCATAAAAAGTTCCAACTTAAGAATACCATCTGAAATAATTATATCCAAAACATGTTTGCAATTATTGTACCGGTACATCTTGATCCAGAATCCACTTCAGAGCTGATAGTTCGCTTGTTGAGCGGTACATTAGTTACCTAAATTTCCTACTAGTAGTAACTAAATTGATAGAATCAAAATTATCAATACGAGATATTTGAGCAGGTCCACACCTGCTGAGTAACGGTTAGCACGTCTGGCCGCGAAACCAAGTGGCCTGGGTTCGAATTCCAGTCGGGGCAAGTTACCTGGTTGAAGTTTTTCCGGGGTTTTCCCTCAACTCAATATGAGCAAATGCTGGGTAATTATCAGTGCTGGACCCTGGACTCATTTCACCAGCATTACCTTCATCTGATTCAGACGCTAAATAACTTAAGATGTTGATATAGCGTCGTAAAATAACCTACTTAAAGAATTGAGCAGACAATTTAGTACTTCGCTAATATGTTTTTGCGGGATATCAGCCGAGTTAAGATTTTGGAATGCTCCAAGCTGTCGACTGCTATCTCTGCAGCCATCTTCAGGGAAGTGATGTCCGAACAGAAAGTCGGAAGGTAATATAGATGTTAGACTGTCTCAGGTGAAACGGGATTGGTTGGCGGATCGGCCAGTCCAGGGCCGGGAATTGTCATTCCTCGTAAGCTCTGCCCCTCCCGGGATTCTTGTGTGAAGTTTGGCGGGCGGCAAGCCCTGTTCCGCCGGTTGGAATCAGTTGCCGTCCTCGGTCCGTGATCTTCATGACCTTGGTTGTAAGAGGGCCTAAGCTGGTCCAAGGCCGGTGTCCATGCCTGACTGAGCTGCAGTCCACCGTCCCTGTTAAAGTTGTTTTTCTCCAACTTAATCTCTATGGCCTCCTTGATGGTACGTTCCCAGTAGTGGCTAGAATTGTTAATGATCTTGGTGTGGTCAAATAGTATTTTATGATCCTTTTCTATGCTGTGTTGCGCCACTGCAGATTTTTCCGGGTAATGAGCCTCAGGTTCCTCTTATGTACTTTGATTACCCGGAAAAATCTGCAGTGGCGCAACACAGCATAGAAAAGGATCATAAAATACTATTTGACCACACCAAGGTCATTAACAAATCTAGCCACTACTGGGAATGTACCATCAAGGAGGCCATAGAGATTAAGCTGGAGAAAAACAACTTTAACAGGGACGGTGGACTGCAGCTCAGTCAGGCATGGACACCGGCCTTGGACCAGCTTAGGCCCTCTTACAACCAAGGTCATGAAGATCACGGACCGAGGACGGCAACCGATTCCAACCGGCGGAACAGGGCTCGCCGCCCGCCAAACTTCACACAAGAATCCCGGGAGGGGCGGAGCTTACGAGGCATGACAATTCCCGGCCCCGGATTGGCCGATCCACCAACCAATCCCGTTTCACCTGAGACAGCCTAACATCTATATTACCCTTCGACTTTCTGTTCGGACATCACTTCCCTGAAGATGGCTGCAGAGATAGCAGTCGAAAGCTTGGAGCATTCCAAAATCTTAACTCGGCTGATATCCCGCGAAAACATATTAGCGAACCAACACCGAGAAAGCCTCAAATCATACAATTTAGTACTTGATTCAAAGTCCACTGAACGAGCTAAAGATAGACAAACTTTCCCTTGAATTGGCAAACAAAACAAAGGGATTGTGTAAAGACAGTTTTACCCAAGTGATGCCTACAACAACCAAAACACAACAATGAAGTACTAGTGCTTGGAATTTCCTTAGAACCTTTCTTAAAAACTCGGAAATCCGTTGTTCCTTTAATGTCACGAGAACATGAAGCTGCTTTCTCAGTAATTGACATTTAAGTAGGAGCTTGCTCAAGGAAAGATTTTTAATACCTAAGAACTTTTCCTGTGTCATTTCATCTTGCATTCCACACACCATTTGATCTCTTATACATACAGTATGTCTAAAAACTCTCCAAAATTACATGATTTAGTTAAATGACGTAATTCCGCCACATGTGACATTACTGATTCATCCAAATCTTGCACACATTTGTGAAATTAGTATCATTAATAAATTTCAATAGGTTGCGAAATGAAATGTTTAGGATAGTGATTCAATGAAATCTTCATAAGACTTGCTATTCCATGTTGCTCGAATAATTAATGCTGTTAGCACTAAAAATAGCCACATCAGCACTTTTGTTTACAGAAGGCTTCTTTATTAATGATTGAGTGTTTGCAGCTATCGTGGAACACTATCACAAAATGGATAGATGAGTTAGTTTGGAATTCCAAACAACAATTGAAGGAACATTGCAGGAATTTCGTAGAATATTCCTTGGCTCTTCATGAGAGTACAGACTTGTCTGACATTGCACAGGTAGTTGTTTGGATTCGAGGAGCGAACGATATTCTTGAGGTTACAGATGAGTTATAAGATCTATTTCCCCTCATAGACACATGTTCTGGAGAAGATATTTTTTAAGGTCTTGAGATAATAATCAATAGTATGAGAATTTCATGGGAGAAGTTGGTTTCGGTGGTGATAGAATGATGGAGTTCCAGCAGTATTAGGAGGCAAGAAAGGAGTTGATGGCAATCTTAAAGAATAAAGTCTCCCAAAATATCCCTACAATGTTTAATACACCAACAGGTTCTCTGCGCAAAGACCTTGGCCATGGATCAATCATGTGATGAGTGTTGGTTTCAAGGCAGTGAACTTAATTAGGGCTCATGCACTGAATCACAGGCAGTTCAAGAAATTTTTGCATTCAATCAACTGTGATTTTAGAGATATACTGTATTTCTGAGATTTTCTATGGCTGAGTCATGGAGAAACTTCAGAAATATTTTTCCATTTACGGCAATATATTACAGAATTCCTCTTTCCCCCTCCTCCCTTCGGAGAAAGACCCATAGGAAGCACCACAGCCTTAGGCTTACAGTGCAACTTCTTTATATTGGGGTGATTTTTGAAGTTCTTAGGACTGCTCATAAAACACGTGATTCACTGTCTCATGCCATTTTATCGATTCGGCCACACCATCCAGGTCTGACAGAGTCTACGTGAACAGGAACGCCCCTCCATTTTCCTGTGGTGTTCCTCTGCAGCATCTTTAGATCGTTAGTATCTGTTCGCAATTCACGTGCATGAATCTGCTGCATCCTTAACAGAGGGATATGCCGCCATCAATTACAGACTAACCAAGATGCCATTTATCCGAGGGAGCTACAATCTCCCTGTCTCCTGCAGTCCACTAATTTGAAACTTCTGCAGCTTCTCTGGGATATGTGCAGCTCCTGCAGATAGATATCATTTGTAGGTGGACCCTTGAACCACGTCTGCCATGTTCTCTTGGTCAACCTGTAACTATTGAAGATGATTAATTGAATGATGCTAATGAAGGCCAAATGAGTCCGAGGTCCAACGCCAAAAGCTACCCAGCAATTCTGCTTCAAGTGGTTGAGGAAAAACCTCGGAAAAACCTCAACCAGGTAACTTGTCCCAACCAGGATTTGAACCTCGGTCCTCTCGTTTCATGATCAGAAAGGCTAACCGTGAACAGAATTCCTCTTAGTGAAAGGTAAAGAAATGTCAGAACTCAATATCAAGTCATAGATTCAGGAGTTGACATTCTTAACTGATATCACCCATCATTTAAATTATTTGAACTTAAAATTACAGGGAAGTGATAAACTGGTCTTGGAAATGAGTGATGCAGTGCAGGGTTTCAAAGAACATTATCTTCAGTACTCACCAGCAAATCCTGTTTATATGAATACTGTTAACTGCTCCCTAGATCTTGATCAACTGGTCATCAAAACGACAGACTGATAAAGAGTGTCTTAGGGAAATTGCCCTTGAAACAATCTATGCAAGACACCCTGATGACACATGGCTCCACATCTACACTGATGAGTCCAAATCGCAAAATCAAGTAAATATAAGAACAGGAATCTATGGTAAACTTTTCTCCTCGTACTTTCCAGTTGGACTGTACTTATCCACTTATGATGGAGAAATTGAGGCAGAGTAGCATTAATACAGCTCACCTTACATCTATGGAAGTTTTCTGATGCAGTGATATTGTCGGACTCTAGAGCTGCTTGCTATCCAGTCAATTAGCTCAACTTCTATAACTTCTGAAATATCTTCCTGTCAGAAAATGCTCACACTTCTCAGAAAATTGAACGAGGTCATATAATTTCAGTGGATTCCGAGACACTGCAATATTTCTGGGAACAAGCATGCAGATCTTTTAGTACTTTTCTAACCCAAATCACATGGAAAAACACATTGTATCATTCTCAAAAGCTAATAGTAAAAGGCATGATTAGAAACTCATATCTTCAAGAACTGGAAGACAGAACCAAGGAAAAACAGTGGAATGCATCAGTTCAATATATCCCAGATGGACCACGAAAAACATCAGCTACCATTTTCTGTCCCAATACTGGTCATGACTGTTTTGGACAACATCTCCATTCCTTTGGAATTGTGATGTATTCAGCTTGTATTCTTTGTAACTCATCTGAAGTTATAGACAGGAAAACCTCCGTAGATGCCCAGCTGTGTAGAGTTCTTCAGAGACATTAAGACATTGGAAAGTGAGAACAAAAATGATGAAATTAATGGGATAATGATTTTATTTTTTATTCAATTGTAATCCTGCCATTAGATTAAATTATTCAATACTCAACTTTCTGGTCATAATTTGGGTAATTTTTCTGTCTTACAGACTTTGAAAAAACCAGTAGACGTAAATACCATTCAATATTGTGCAATGCTGAGAGAACTGAAGAGTCACTTCAACAGCAGATTTCATGACTTCAATTTAATTAAATCGAAACTTGAATTATTCTGCATGTCCTTTCAGTGGAACCAGAAATAATGGGGTCATTCCATGTCAATTCATCCAGAGAATTCTGAAAATGTCACCTATGTCAGGGATTTTCATAAAAACATTTGAATTGTGCTACAAACATATCTATGGATAGTCTTACAATTTGAATGGATTTTGCGGATTGGTTAAAAGAGGTGACTATTGGAAGTTACAGACTTAGGATTGAAAATTTTTACATGCTAACACACAGAATGTCCTATATGTACTACAGCTTTTGAGCTAGACATTTGATCTTTTGAAATGAAACTATAGAATGGCCGTCTTTTGAATTAGATTATGTAGTTTGCTAATTTGAGTTCGTGGTTTATGCAGTTAGCCTCTGTGCGTAAAATTTAATTGCGAAAGTCCACAATATATATATATATATATATTTTTTTTTTCATATTGCCACACCTTCAAATACCATGAAACGTCTATGAAATAGTAATGGACTCCTAAGGTTTTAACAGGAAAATAATTTATATATATATATATATATATATATATATATATATATATATAATATATTACGATATACCAGAGTACATATGATATTTCAGTGCAGAAATTCTGCGTCATCATATGATGATGGAAGAGTGGAACAGATAAAAATTCTCTCTGGCACCGGGATTTGAACCCGGGTTTTCAGCTCTACATGCTGATGCTGTATCCACTAAGCTACACTGGATTCCCATCGCGATGTCAGATCGAATCTTCTCAGTTTAAGTTCCACCTCTTGGGTTCCCTCTAGTGGCCTACCCTCATACACTGCGTCATAGATGTATGACAGTGCAGAGGTGCACTCGTTATGAGTGACTAAGTGGCCGGGATCCGACGGAATAAGCGCCGTCTAAATCACAAGTGATTATTTTCCGCATATATATTACAATGTACCGAAGTACATATGATATTTCAGTGCAGAAGTTCTGCGTCATCATATGATGATGGAAGAGTGGAACAGAGAAAAATTCTCTCCGGCACCAGGATTTGAACCCAGGTTTTCAGCTCTATGTGCTGACGCTTTATCCACTAAGCTACACCAGATTCCAATCCCGATGTCTGATCAAATCCTGACGAACCAATCCAGTACAGATAAAGGGTAAATATGGTTGTTGAAGTAAGCACTTTCTCTGAATTTTGTGATTTACTAATACAGAAAATTGAGAAACTCATTCCACATTCATTTATAGCAAAAGCACAATCTTCTTACTTGAAAATGTTAAAAGAGAGCCTGGATAATGGATCAGCTATCATTTTATTGGATTTCAGTGAAAACTACAGTTTTGTAATTCAAGACGAGGCCCAAGGGATTCATTGGAACACAGGTAGCTGTTCACTTCATGCTACAGTGGTATATTACAAGAAAGATGAAAGACTTTATTCAAAGTGCTTGTCCCTAATTTCTGATGACATGAATCATGATGTACCTTTCGTTTACCAAACTCAAAAGATGATCATCAATTTCTTGAAAACAGAGAGCTGTCTTTTTCACATGTTAAAACTGTTGAATACTTCTCAGATGGTTGTGCTGCTCAGTACAAGAACCGCAAGTATTTCATTAATATATATGTAATCGTGAAGCAGGCTTTGATATGAAATGTAAATGGTCATTTTTTTGCTACTAGGCATGGAAAATCTCCTTGTGATGGAATTGGGGGTATGTTGAATTGTGTGTATGAATCTTTGTGGTATGTGGATTTTACTGAAAAAGTTAATTATGAAGAAGGCGATGCTACAATAAAATTCATGCATCCACATGGGCCCTCTCCATCATTTTATTGGCCTGACAATGACAGTTGTGAATTTCCATTTTTAAACATTTTGTACCAAATTGATGTCAGCACAGCCATAGGAAGGACCTATACTTTTTTAAACCAAGATTCTTACAAGAGAATTGAAGCCAAACTGTCTTAGTTGTAAGAACTTACATTTTGAGAAATGTTGTGCCTTATACTTCTCTATTTCTCTGCCAGAAAGTAAGTTGTCATTTTCTTACTATAAATCTCCCTTGTCTGTGGTGTTATTTGTAATATTTCAACTGTTGACATCGACTACATTCATAAAAAATGTTACTATTTTCTGCTTCAACGACTTCACGGATTTCAATACAATTTTAAAGGAAACCATTCACTGAAGTATGCAAAGTCTTAGCAAGATTGGAAACAGTGGGTGATATGGTCTGGATGAATTGACATGAAATGACCCAGTGACGCCCAATTTACACACTGAACTCATATGATATGATAAATGAAACAGTGCTGAGACAAGTTTAAAGAATTGGACTTAATATAATTTTTAAAATTATTGAAATAATCCTCCAACTTTGGGGTTGGGCGAAGGGCTAACAACCCAGCTCCATAAAAAACAGCTTGTACGAAACCCCAACATAAGCATCGGAATGGGGCTGATTCTGTGGCAAGACCACAACAAAGAAAATAAATAATGTGTCGGATGCTTTTCCAATTCACTGACGCTAAAGCAAGGAAATGCACTATCACTTGTTCTTTTTAACTTTGCTCTAGAATATGCCATTAGGAAAGTCCAGTATAACAGAGAGGGTTTGGAATTAAATGGGTTACATCAGCTGCTTGTCTATACGGATGACGTGAATATGTTAGGATAAAATCCACAAACTATTAAGGAAAACACGGGGATCTTACTTGAAGCAAGTAAAGAGATAGGTTTGGAAGTAAATCCCGAAAAGACAAAGTAGATGATTATGTCTTGTAACCAGAACATAGTACGAAATGTAAATATATAAATTGAAAATTTATTCTTTGAAGAGGTGGACAAATTCAAATATCTTGGAGCAACAGTAACAAATATAAATGACACTCGGGAGGAAATTAAACGCAGTATAAATATGGAAAATGCCTGTTATTATTCGGTTGAGAAGCTTTCGTCATCCAGTCTGCTCTCAAAAAAGCTGAATGTTAAAAATTTATAAAACAGTTATACAGTATTACCAGTTGTTCTTTACTGTTGTAAAACTTGGACTCTCACTTTGAGAGAGGAACTGAGGTTAAGGATGTTTGAGAATAAGGTGCTTAGGAAAATATTTGGGTCTAAGTGGGATGAAGTTTAAGGAGAATGGAGAAACCTACATAACACAGAATTGCATGCATTGTATTTTTCACATGAGATAATTAGGAACATTAAATCTAGATGTTTTAAATGGGCAGGGCATGTAGCACGTATTGACAGATACAGAAATGCATATAGAGTGTTAGTTGGGAGGCCAGATGGAAAAAGACATTTCGGGAGGCCGAGAAGTAGATGGGAGGATAATATAAAAATGGATTTGAGGGAGATGGAATGTAATGGTAAAGATTGGATTAATCTTGCTCAGGATAGGTGCTGATGGCGAGCTTATGTGAGGGTGGTAGTGGAGCTCTGAGTTCTCTAAAAACCATAAGAATGTAAGTAATTAAAATCATCATAATATCCTCAATTCTTCTTCTTCTTCTTCTCCTTCTCCTTCTTCTGTGGCACTATGGTCCTTTGAGTATAAGCTTGGCCTCTCTTATGACCACCTTTTATTCTGTCCGATCACGTGTTTTAATTCTCCATCTCTTACATTTGCCATATCAGTCCGGCTTGCTTCATAGGGCTTCTCAACAATAGTTGTTTTACAGATGCAAGGCTGTCAGCCTTGCGATCCAACCCCCTACCAGGAGGACCACGGACTCTGTTTTAGGGGTTACCATACCTTAGCCAATTGGTTCCCATTTTAAGGTGCCGGGAATATGTCTTCACCCATCCAAATTGTAGGATTTGCAGGTTTCACTTGCAATTGCAAGTTATGGCATTGCGATCCAACCCCCTACCAGGAGGACCAGGGACTCTGTTTTAGGGGTTACCATACCTTAGCCAATTGGTTCCCATTTTAAGGTGCCGGGAATATGTCTTCACCCATCCAAATTGTAGGATTTGCAGGTTTCACTTGCAATTGCAAGCTATGGCATAACTTGGGTTTTATTAGTCACACCTACTCGACATCATTATGACCCCAAGGCCAAAACACCTGCCATTTACCTTCCTCGTTTATCTGGGCTTGGGACCAGCAGTGGGGATAAATCCCTACAGGTGGATTTAATATCCTCAGTTACTTAAATTTATTTCAGAAATTATATTAATGTTTGGCAGTAAGTACGGGTGTGAACAGCTTTTAGTTTCAGGGATTGTAACGTCTAACATAATATTATTTCATATAGAGAATGTGTTGCTGAGCCATTTATACCCAAACCCACGCTTTCAGAAGTCGAAATTGCCATATAAAATCTGAAAAAGTACAAGTCTCCAGGTATTGATCAAATTCCAGCAGAATTAATACAAGAGGGTGGAAATGCATTATATAGCGAAATTTATAAACTTATACTTGCTATTTGGCAAAAGGAAATTGTACCAGAACAATGGAAGCAAAAGGGACAAAACCAACTGTGGTAACTTTCGAGAAGTATCACTTTTGTTGACGTCGTACAAAATTTTGTCCAATATTCTTTTGAGAAGATTAACTCCGTACGTAGATGAAATTATTGGGGATCATCAGTGCTGTTTTAGGCGTAACAGATCGACTATTGATCAGATTTTTTGTATTCGACAGATAATGGAGAAAAAATGGGAGTATAAGGGTACAGTACATCAGTTATTCATAGATTTCAAAAAGGCATATGACTCGGTCAAAAGGGAAGTATTATATGATATTCTTCTTCAATTTGGTATTCCCAAGAAACTAGTTCGATTAATTAAAATGTGTCTCAGTGAAACATAGAGCAGAGTCTGTATAGGTCAGTTTCTATCTGATGCTTTTCCAATTCACTGTGGGCTAAAGCAGGGAGATGCACTATCACCTTTACTTTTTAACTTCGCTTTAGAATATGCCATTAGGAAAGTTCAGGATAACAGGCAGGGTTTGGAATTGAACGGGTTACATCAGCTTCTTGTCTATGCGGATGACGTGAATATGCTAAGAGAAAATCCACAAACGATTAGGGAAAACACGGAAATTTTACTTGAAGCAAGTAAAGCGATTGGTTTGGAAGTAAATCCCGAAAAGACAAAGTATATGATTATATCTCGTGACCAGAATATTGTACGAAATGGAAATATAAAAATTGGAGATTTATCCTTCGAAGAGGTTGAAAAATTCAACTATCTTGGAGCAACAGTAACAAATATAAATGACACTCGGGAGGAAATTAAATGCAGAATAAATATGGGAAATGCGTGTTATTATTTGGTTGAGAAGCTTTTATCATCCAGTCTGCTGTCAAAAAATCTGAAAGTTAGAATTTATAAAACAGTTATATTACCAGTTGTTCTGTATGGTTGTGAAACTTGGACTCTCACTATGAGAGAGGAACATAGGTTAAGGGTGTTTGAGAATAAGGTGCTTAGGAAAATATTTGGGTCTAAGCGGGATGAAGTTACAGGAGAATGGAGAAAGTTACACAATGCAGAACTGCACGCATTGTATTCTCCACCTGACATAATTAGGAACTTAAAATCCAGACGTTTGAGATGGGCAGGGTATGTAGCGCATATGGGCGAATTCAGAAATGCATATAGAGTGTTAGTTGGGAGACCGGAGGGAAAAAGACCTTTGGGGAGGCCGAGACGTAGATGGGAGGATAATATTAAAATGAATTTGAGGGAGATGGGATATATGATAGAGACTGGATTAATGTTGCACAGGATAGGGACTGATGGCGGGCTTATGTGAGGGCGGCAATGAACCTTTGGGTTCCTTACAAGCCATTTCTAAGTAAGTAAGTAAGTATAGAGAATGTGTGTGTATGTATGTATGTATGTATGTATGTATGTATGTATGTATGTATGTATATATGTATGTATGTATGTATACAATGCCTACGCACTTCACTTATGTAATCCGCGTTCCACATATTATAGATAGATGGGAGGACTGTGACCCATTTTCAAGTTGCACACCACTTTGGCAGGCCACGCTATGCATGATGTGTGTCTGTGGAAAGTTATGTCTTATACTAGGATGAGTGTAATGTATTGAATGGGTGAGAGTGATTATGAATATGAGGAAGGGAGAAACCTGGTGCCGGCATGTAGCCTATTTGTATCGCATAGGGCCAAGGGGACTGCCAGGCTTAGCATCCCCATCCGACACTATCAACAGCGACATATGACTTCTCTTCATATACACTGCAGAGAGATTTGGGAGTTAACCCAGACATAATGTTGCACAATCTAGTGATTATTAGTTATGCACCACTACCTCTCTTAGTCCCAAGGTAGAAATTTTAAACGAAAATATCTGATACCACCAAGAATTGAACCCAGACCGTCTAGTCTGGAGGCAAACATGCTACCACAGGGGTAACTCGGCAGATTTTCATATAGAGGATATGTATCTAAAAATGTACGTCAAAAGCTTGCAACTGGTCCTTAAAGTGAGAAAATATTAATGCTTATAATTTAAGAAAATGTGTTTTAACATTATGCACATTGCAATTATAATAGATGAGCAGTGAAATGAAAGGTCAGAAAAGAATTACCTCTTTGTTTTTTAGTTTGTTTCCATATGTATTTACGCACCTGCATTTGTTTCTATTTTTCTTTCACTGCTTTATGACACAATATAATTACATGCAGTTTTTCTCTTAGGAGGATATATTATACAGAGTGTCTGGTGAGGAATGTAAAATACTTCAGGATAATGTAGTTTTGAGTTAACCTACATCGATTTAACCTGATAACTTATACCTATATGGGAACTCTAACAGTTGGGGAGAAATTAAGGGGAGAAATATTAGAATACCTTGCAAGTCTGTGTACTATACTCGAGTGTTATGCCAGAACTTCTGCACATGCCAGAATCTGAACACTGCAATGCCTGCGCAACACACACAACTGAATACACGTTCACTTTACATTTAATTCGTGTATTCGCATTTATGTAGACATGCTTTTAGTTAATTTATTTTGTGATGGCAATGCATTGACTGCTGTTGAGGAATACAGACGACATTTTCATAGTCGAAGAGTTACAGCTAGCTGTGTTTACTGGATTTTATCTGAAACTGACAAGCTACCAAGTATTTCATTAAAGTCTGAAAGAGAACCAGTACCAGCTCCTGATATGAATTTACAATTTCTAGACGCCATAAAAAGAACAACAACCTTAGTAATTTGTCTTGTGTAATTATTTTATTTTCTTACTGAGTTTGTACTTAATTATGAAATAAACTTATTGCAACAATACAAGATGCAGATTTTTCAATGAGGTATCCTATCATAATGTTATAAAATGTAGAAATATGTCAATAATGCCTCTCTCCATTTAAAAGTTCGCCCATCAATAACTTCCCAACCATTACATTTCGGACATAGATATATCAGGTGAAATCGATATAAGTTAACCCAATTATATTATGCTGAAATATTTTACATTCCTCCTGAGACACTCTGTATATTATTTTATATGAAGTACTTTTAATTTATACATAAAGTCATGAAGTAATTATAAAAAAAAAATTTAGATTTTCATATGAATGTGCGTTATTCCCGTCTTTTGTAGAAGTTATATAAATTCATTGCAAATTATTTACTGCTGTGATTATTATTGTACATAACGTATCTGAGACACCACATAAATTGTATTATATGTATGATTGTGATTTTCTCTACAACTACAATTCCGTATTTACTGTAACACTTTCTTACCTGAATGCTGAATAGTCATACAGTTGTATTGTCTTTTACAGCAAAGCATGTGGCTTATCACATACCTTCAAAATCTTAAGTTGCTGTGCTGATTTCGTGACACCATTGCTGTAGTCTGTACATGATAGAATTGTGAACACAGAAGCAGTCTACTTTTTACTGAAGGAGCATGGCTATATTTATCAGGGTACGTAAAATCCCAAGGCAATCTTTACTGGAATTAGGAAGCACCTCATCAGTCACATGAGTACCCGTTATAAGACATTCATAATGTTCTTCATAAAAGTCCACAAGCAGAACTGGCCTAGTGTTCAGCATTTAATTGAAGTGATGCGAAGTGTATCTACGATCAAATGGACATCATTTCAAATATGTGTTACAATTTAAGATATAATTAAACACTCTAATAGTCTTTAATTACACTCATAATCGTGTAGTTTAGTTATAAAATTGAAGAGTAGTGTCAGTTTGTGTATTCCACAGTGGAGTTAGTTCCTATTGCGCAGGCGAAGGACTAGCAACAGGCCAGAAAATAGCCAGTACATGTTAGAGGTGCTAGATATTTGAAACTCTCTACATAGATAGACAAAGCATTGAGCATGGCCAAGTATGTATGATGTCACTAGTCTGGTTCTGGGCCACCAGACAAGTGTGCCATAACATAACAAAGACCACCTTATAGTAATGTAGAGCCACAGTATTGTTTTTGGAAAGAAACCTCAATATTTATGCACTGCACAACAGACTGCCAGGTCACATATGACTTTTTTTGTTTTAAACTGTAAATGTTTTCCCCATTTCTGGTTTTTATCGAATATAATTCTGAGATATTTGATGTATTCTAAAAGGGAAGTGAACACTCCAAATAAGATAAGTGGACTCAAATTTTTAACCTTCTTTTCTTTTGTAAACATCATCATATCTCTCTTCTATATAGGTACTAAAAGATAGTTATTGTCTATAGTACCAATTCTCTACTAATTTGAAAACCAGCAGTATGAAAGAGACAGTGTACTCTCAAGCTTTCAATAGTGAGGACTGTCATTTATCTAAAGAGCCAATATAAGCACTTTTTATTGACTGTGTGAAGTAGACTGTCAACTACTAAGATCCATAGTAGTGGAGACAAAACACTGTCTTTAGGGAAGACTTTAGTCACAATTTTTTTTTGCACAGGCATCTTCTACTGTTAATTTGACTGCTCTTATTCTGGGGATGTGTTTTAGCAACTTCAAGTGGATTCAGTTCCATGCCTTTGATGTTATTGAAAGATGCCTTATCACAATACTTTCACTGTTAATGTACCTGTGGTAGACATGTTATTGTCTATGACATATTTATCCTTCTCGTTACTGCATGTAGTGCTAATGTTTGTAGGCATGTTGATTCTTGTGCAAAGCATGTATTGACACCAACATTGCAACTATGATCAATGTTTAATATGAAATCCCTCCAACATAGGAGATCAATATACACAATTTATTTTTGAGGAGAATATTCATAAACAAAATCGATTCTTTGAATATATTGAAATTAATTTCCTTTTATGCCCCATTCCTTAAGTCATGTAAAAAAGTCAAAGTGGGTGACTTGGGACATTCGGTTGACTTGGGCCAATTTGGTAATTTTTTGTATGGATTGATATTACTGGAAATAGCCTCCAGCTGTTTAACAAATTATTATCTCATTGTGTTGGCTGTACACATGAGTAATTTTAGAACCATTTTCTAGATTATTGTAGTGCTTTATGTTGAAGTATAGCTACATTTAAGTGAGCACTGAAGTTATGTCATTTTTATGACCAGAAAACTTGCTCTAAAGGTAAGGGAAAATTCGCGTAGATTATTTAGAAATGTTTTTATTTGAACAAAACAAACATGGCTGGAAACAATCTTTAAAAGTATAATCTCAAAATGTTTTCCTGTTTTTAATTATATGAATTTATATTATTAAAGGCACAGCAAAGGGTGACTTGGGACAGTTGTGTCAAAGATGCCTAGCAGATATAAATGGGATTCTGGTTCCAGGAAATACAAAGATTTCAGCAATGACTCTGGCAAAGGCCATGGATGATATTTTAAGAAGAAGTTGTCCATCAGAAAAGCAGATGAAAAATGTAATGTTACAAAATCAACATTGCAAAAAAACTTAAAGGGGAGAATATGAATCATCATGGAGGACAGACAAACTGCACTGTTGATAGAGAAAGAGTCTATGCTTCTAGAAGGACTGTTGATAACAGCAAAATAGGGATTATCTCTTCAGAAATATGATGTCCGTTTACTTGTAAAATAATATCTCGATAGAATAGGTCGGAGAGAGAAGCGCTTCAAGAGAAACATGCCAAGGAGAGCTAACTGTTAGACTTGCAGAGAACCTGAAACGTTCTAGAGGGGCAGTTTGTTTAGAAACTATAGATGATTACTCAACAATCTCGCAGTGATGATGGAGGAAGTTTCACAGAAAATGTAGTCAATTATGATGAAACTAACATGATCGACAATCCTGGCCGAGTGAAAGTTTTAGTGAAGTAGGGCTGTAAACATCCTGAGCATTTGATTGACTCATCAAAGTCAAGTGTGTCGGTTATGATGGCTGCAAGTAATGCTGGTGATGTTATTCCTGCGAGTATAATTTATAAGCGTAATACCTGTTGAGGAGCCAATGTCACAGAATATGAACGACTCGTTTATTTGTAAAGAAGACGACGAAGACGAATGTGAACAGGGATCAACACATGATGTGAAAGAAACTCCAGATGTAGGATTCAGTCTAAGAGCTCTACAAAATGGAAACTTTATCCAAGCAAAGTTCTTCACATCTGTCCATAAGAAGGAGGAGCGGCTCTTTGTGGGGCAAGTCCAGAGTGTGATGTCCTCCAGTTCTATGCAGGAAGATTTTAAAATGGTTGTTGAAGCTTCTTTTATGCGAAATTATAACAACCATAAGGACGTGTTTGTATTTCCAAACATACCAGACATATGCCAAATTGAAGGAGCACAGATTGTTCGTGTTCTCGGCAAACCTACTGAAAACCGGGGGCGCTTCAAATTCCAAAATGTATTAATATAATTTGTTCGTTGACTAATTCATTTTACTGTTGTTCATACCTAAGAACTTTGTTTCTGTGAAGTAGGCTTAGTCTCTTAAATATAAAAAAATTGGAACCTTAACAGGAAATTAATTTTTTTATTGTAAACAAATAATATCACGTTTAAATAAGTAATTAATTAAAGAAAAACATTAATTTCTACCTTTGGAAACGATTTACTGTCATGTATTAATTGAAGAAAAATAAAAATGTGTCCCAAGTCACCCATATCAATTGCTGACTTGAATTAAACGTAATTTACAAGATGTGTCCCAAGTCACCCAATAATGCGGTGTGACTTGGGACACTGTATTTTGAATTATTAAAATTCAAATAATTATCAAACATTTTTTATTTTTCAGTCAAATGTTCCTGGGAAGTAGCTTGCACAGTGGTATTAATTTGAAAATGATAAACTTCTTTTCAAGAGTTGTATTTCATTTTGAATGTTGAAACTGTCCCAAGTCACCCACATATTCTTAGATCAAAGACGGTCAGTCATAAAAATTCACCCCTAATAAGAATGTTGTTCCTTTATAATAAATTAAATAATCCCAATGATATTGATTTATTTTCAGGAACAGATGATATAATTTAAGAAACACATTTATGCAAATTTGGTTAATTAAGAAGCTACTTCTCTCTCTCATTGTATTCAGTATATTCAGATTATTCAGTTCAGTTTATGTTACAATACTCTGCTGCAAATATAAATTTGTATTGCATTATTAACTATTTTCTTCTTTTTCTTGTAAAATAAAAATTTTAAGAAGATGTTTCTATGGGCAGTAATGCCTGTGTACTTTCAAATAAATAAGTATTGACACTTTCTGTCGCAGGTGTCTGTCACAGTCTTTTAATCATCTTAAAGCAACGAAATGTGATATTATCTGTAAGATATATTTCCCATGAAGAACACATTTTTAGTGGTAACGCAGGAGGGCTGCAAGGATGCCATCATACCCAGATGTGTTGAATGAAGTAAATGACGTGATTGCGCATTTTACTCTTGTCAGACTGTACAACATATACCTGTCAATTTCCAGTCCTCCTCAGTGGGTGTTGGAAGCTTCGTGCTTTGGCCACACAGGCTGAAGAAAGATGATGCATTCTGGAAAGTGAGTTTTAAGCAGCAAACCTGCTGCCTCACTGAGGATTCGAGAATGTGCAGTTTTCACTTTCAAAGCAGCGTGGTTACTGCATTGGATCTTTTGAAAGAATTATTTTTATTCATGCAAGAAAAGTAAGAGACTGTGCTGCTACACAAGTGCTTCTAATAATTCCTCTGCAGCGAATTTCCCTTCTGTAAAATGTAGTTATTCTTATGCTGTGGCTTTCAAATGGGAAACTGTTTGCCCTTGTCAAGCTGCTGATCACCATCGACCAAAGAGCTTGCAACTTTGCCAACATATGTTCCTTGCTGTGAATGCCTTTCAGTGTAGAAAGTCGTCACAATGTTATTAATGTCATTTACGCTCAATTGAAATATTATCTCGTATAAGTTAACGTAAAAACCAAATGAACAGAACATTCCTTAACATGTACATTCAAACCAAAATTCTGTAGCTTCTGTAGTTTTCATTATACATCCTGTTCGTACTTAATATGTAACTGGTTACATTTCTTATTTAATATGTAACTGACTGTACCGATATTTTGATCTTGTCTCGTGTTAATATAAACACGTTGAAACAAAACAGGTTCTTAGAAATGATAACACATTGCCTCCTGTTCTTTCTGTTTACTCTCTTACAATCACTCAGTCTTGATTTGGATCTGCTAGCAGGAGTAAAGAAAATCTAATATGACGGAATTATTTTGTGAATAAGTGTGTTAATTTTTCATAATGCCTGTGAACAAACCTAGTATAAAGTACAATTAGTGTTAGTGTTGGCAGTAGTTCAGAAAGACAAGTACAGTAATGTGAAGTCAGGCTTGAAAGATAATATTTAATGTTTATACATTTTTTAAGAAATATGACAAAGAGGAAGAGAGACAAAGGCTTGACTTTCGACAAAGACAGAGACTTGTGGCATACACAAAGCTACAATGTTACACATCTATGTTGAGGTCAAGAAATATGGTGATAAGAGCACTTCTGTGTTCGCGTAACCTAGAAAAGCATTGGACCTCCTAAGAGGATAACGAACTTAAATACCATTGACAAGGACGTTGTTCAGAGTACTGTTTTTTACTTTTATGACAAAGGTGAATTTCCAACCATACAAACAATTACCCATCCTTTGGAAACCAAAATTTCATATAGAGGCTATAATACAAATATTGCGAAATTTAGGTTTCCAATATAGAAAGGCGAATGATGAACCCATGTTCTTAATGAAAACAGGAGACATTGTGCCGCAAGGTTAAAATTGCTACACACAGTGCCTCAAATTAGAATTTCTGGTGACACGAGATCAATATTTTACTTAGTTGAGACTTTGGTAAATCACAGTCATACATAAAAATAAATCTGGCAGGACTCCACTAAAACTGATGAACTCAAGGTACCTGTGGAAAAGGAGGGCCGACATATTGCTTGCCATGTCTGCGAAAACATGTTTCGTAGCCTACCTGAGAGTAAAATGGGGTACTTTGTTTAAAATCGACTTCTGATTGTCACAAAGAAATGACAGCTGCAAGATTTAAGGACTGGTTTTTGAACAGAATTTAGAAGACGGCTGCATAATAATATGGACAGTTCTCCTTATCACTCAGTACTTTAAACAAAATTCCTAACACGGCTAGTAAGAAAGGCAAAATCATTCATTACTTGCAACAAAAAGAAATTCAATTTTCCGTAAATGAAACAAAAGCTGAACTCTTACTATAGTTATGTATTACCGTTCAAAAACCAAGATAAAATATAAGAGAACGTGAAGTCATATGATAGTCACCTTATCATTGCCAATACAATGCAGTGGAACTTGTGTTGTCCCAGGTAAAGTGGGGAGTTGCAAAAAGAAACAAGACTTTTAATTTGAAAGTTTTGAAATGACTAATTAATGATGAAATTGAAAAAGTTACACAGAAAGACTGGGAATTTATTATGTCACACAGAAAGAGTACAGGACGACGACTTCATGAGAGAAATAGGATGAGACGAAATTATAGAATCCACCATTATAAATTTATAAGACTCTGGTGACAAGGACAGTGATGATGATGATGATGACAATAGCGTAATAAACGTGAGCCCCTAGCAGTTCAGTTGGATTAAAATAGTAGATAATTACCATAATTTATTCTTAAAATGAGCGTATTTTTTGCAAAAAAAATATTATTGCAGTGTAGTATAACGATGTAAAGGTTAAACTAATGTGCTTGCTCTCTGTAGAATGAGAAGAGCAATGGTAGCAAGGCAGAGAAAGAAGGAGAGAGCATACGAGCGAGCAAGCGAGCAAGCAAGAGAGACAGGTAGCCAGAGAGAGAAAGACAGGGTGCAAGCGATAGATGAAACAATGGCAACATTGTGCCTGTATTTGCGTTTCATTGGCTATTGGAAACTCCTTTCCATTTGAAAGCCACTCACTAGCTTCTCAACTTCGTTTTGTTTCATTAAAAGCTTTACCTACTACTCTGTTCATTTTCTCCAGCTCTTTGTACCACCACGGAGTAGTATTTTTCTAGCTGCAGGTTATTATAGGGAATGTTACGTGAAAGAATTTTGTAGAAGTTCTACACTCCTCTGCAGACCCAATCTTAGTAATACTTGCCAGGCTAGCAGACGTTTTCAGTAAATAATATACTGTTCGTCAATTTCTGTAATGTTTCCTTGTTTCATTTAGCCCCTTCTATTGTGTAACAGTGGTAAGTGGTTTGATATGGATGCAAGGTTTAATACATAGCACTCCATAATTTTGCTGGACATTACTGATAATACAATTATGATGTTAGTCACAATTTGTCTACGAATTATGACAAATGCAGGGTTTACAACCACGATTAACTATTTGCAGATTTGTGCTTGTAATGAATTTAAGTAGTAATTTGCTTTTTGTATTGATGCCTTCACTACATCATGCGACATGGCAGTGTATAATAATACTTTTCTTATTTTTCTCACAGTACTCAACCGAATTTACTAGCTTCATTAAAGGTGGTGAATTTGTGGAGTATCTGGGAAGATAGGCTGATGAAATAATTAAATCTTTATTTTCCTCTGTCCAGCTTGCAACTCATCTATGTGGTGGTTATATCACAGTCACACAGGTACACCAAGGTAAGCTTGATAATGTTTAGGAACATAAGTTTGCGTCCTTTCTTGAGGTTTCGTGTTACCTAAAAAATTAACACATTTAGGATTGTAGACTCCTTTGGTCCTTGATTTTACAACCAAAGTTCTTGGATTAAAGCATGTGTATCCTGCTGTCTGTCCTGGTGACTGCATGGTGACAGCAGCCTTCACACAGTGCTGCAGGTTTGTTTCTATAATATGAAGTTCAACAGACCAGAGAACTGCCATAATAAACAATCATCAAAATTGTGCTAAACTATAATAGTTGCTTGATGTCTATTGCCTCGAGAGAAGTGACAGACTCAGTTACATATTGATCCTCATGGATGGAAGATACCTCGTTCACCTTAGTCTTCATTCAACCTGCTTGGTTTTGCATTGTTTTTCCAAAGGTGTTTTACGAATTGATAATAGTCACACAAATGTCTTCATTGTCTGTGTCTGAAAAAGTGCTTGAATGATAGCCCCCCTTTTTTAGGATTTGGGCTACATTAATTATATCAGTGTTCTTTGCTGTCTGCCTTGTGTTAACTTAAAACGCTAGCCCTGCAGAGGTGGGAAAGTAGGTAGTCACTCATATTTTCTGCTAGCTTTTCTGTCATAGGTTATATTTGGAAGTCAGCTTTTGGAGGTGCAGAGGATATGTTAATGTTTATGGCGTAGCTGATGCTTACGTCATAGTTGGCTTTCAAGAGGCAAGCCTTCTTTCTTAATTTCTGCTCAGCTCAATTGAGGCATTTTCATCATTATTGTCACTGCTTTTCTGCTGTTGAAAGAACTGTAGGGAGGCATCTGAGAACGTACACACTTTTAATATAGATATTGATACTGGTTGGTTACCAGGTGGAAGTAATGTAACTGCATATTTTAACAGCTTATTCCTTGGACAGAGCACAAAAAAACTTCTAATACCATATTAGTCTCATATGAATACATTTCTCAGAAAAGAATAATTTTCCCCTAAAGCTAGGCACACACTTATCTAGCGAAACTGCTTTTTAGCAAAATCGTTTTTGCTTAAGGTATATATCAACTCTAAAGAAGTCAGATTTCTTCAAAATTTTAGCAAATAATATTTTTGTCTCATCTGGAAGCTCATTTCTTATAGTTTTCAGAAATATGTAACTTGTACCCATTATCTCAATAATTTCATAATTATTTGGACATTTGTAATATAAGCACACTAAACTTTCTAAACCTTATGTCATCATCAGTGTCTGTTTTCTCCTATTTCACATTATCCGACATTTATTATCTTTTCGACAAACAAAAAGTAGACTTCCAATTTGGTAAAAGGCTTCATTGATGTACCAAATTAAAGCTTAAACATGTGGCTGTATTGTAAACCAAAATTATTATTCTCAATCGAATAGAATTATTTTATTCCAAAATATACAAATATATATGTATTTTTTTTCTGAAGTGCTTACATAATGTGTCATGTCTTTTAAATGGTTCAAGATAAATAAATAATTTTAGTATGTAACATTCTCCATATGTAGGGAATTATTTTGGCGAAAGAAGTTTTACCCTATGTCAGTTTCTAATGGAGTTAAGTCGGTCCAAAATTGTATTAATTAAAAAAAAAAAATCTTGGGGCCCTAAATTCAGTTTTCATATTTGTGTTGTGTAAATTGATTAGATTACTCCCAAGAATCATGCCACCAAAGTTTGAAGTACATTAAGGCAGAAATGTGGATTTTTATCCTAAGAGTCTATGTATATCTTAAAGCATAAACTTTTTGCTGAAACCGAAAACAATTTTGTTTTCCCAAAAAGTACTTTGCTTAACAACGTTTTTGTTTCGTATTTGAACGTATTTGCTAGAAACAAAAAGACTTGCTTTTTCCGAAAACAGTCAAGGGACACAAGAAGCAGAAACAGAAATCAGTCTTGTAATGGTGGTGGAGGATGATGTTGTGGTTTTATGGCTTTGGATGGAAATTGCTTGTGCAGAAGGCGTTTGTGGGTGCATCAAATAAATTGAAAATGAAGTAAGGAAACACTTTGCATAACTTTATTAATGAACTACAGAGTGAGAACAACAATAGTAATGATGATGATAATGAGAAGGATAGTAATGATGACGATGACGATAATGATAATGAAAATGATTAAGACTCAGAAGTTAATACTCTCTCAAATTACAAAATATACATGCAAGTATGTCATGAAAATGTTAAAAATATGCAACATATATTATTGAAGTATGCAACAAACATTTTCATAATATTGTTGTATCAAATGCGGCCATGATCATAGAAAAATCTTTAAATGACAAAACAAAATTAACTAAAATGAAGCTTGCAAACAATATGAATACAATTCGGCGAAATAAATATGAACATACCTTATGAATTGCAATATTTGACAAAAATCGTCAGATTGTTGATATTAGAACTGGGTCTTTTGTCTGAAAACAGGGCCTTATGTTTAGAGAAAGAGCATTCCAGATCTGTAGGAGTTGCTGGGCAGTAAACAAAGCTGCTTACATCTTCTGGCGTTAATTATTCTTCAGTATTCGATATAATCTGTCTTCACCCCAAATTAGACTAGGATATATATTTTTTTCAAAATGTTCATATTCATATTCATTTATTGCTTCCAACTGATCACATACTATATATGGGACATGTCAAAAGTAACACATAATTACTAAGATATAACATAATTAAAGTGCAAACATAGTACATTAATTAAAATACAAATGTCCTGCAATTTTAACTTTGTAATGGTGTTAGCTTATAACAGCTGGAGAGATAATCGTGGTAACCACACGATACCTCCATTTTGGTTGGATGATCATTCACCTCTGCTTCGGCATGTGGGTGTCAGGTCAGCAGCTGGCTGGTCAGTCTGGGCTCTCAAAAGGGCTGTAGTACCATGGAATGGTAATAGTTAGACCACTCATTACTGATAGTTTCTTCTCTACTTTTTCAGTAACCTGAAGAGAACGAGTAAGAAATATGACACTTGTCTATAATTCAGTGATACTTGAAACAATCATTCCAAAATTTTAGGAAATATATGCTGCCTTCCTTGATCTTAGTGTCTTTCGTAGAGTCTTTAACTACTCCAGCTGCAATACTTTCTGAAGGAAAAGTTTCAATCACTTTTTCTACAATAGTAATCAGCAGCTTCCAGCCATGTACCCCAATAAGTTAGTATTGGCTTGGGTGGTAGAGAGGAGTACCTGGTGTAATTTCTTTAAATACCTTGCAACGGGATGGTCCTGATCCTGCTTTGACCATATAACATGCTGTCTCTGTAACAAATAGCAAAATATTCTCGTTTGTTACACAATTTGGAAACAGGATATATGTAGTTTTCAAAACACTGGGCAATGCCGAAATAATTTACTGTTTCTACTGCTTCAAAATCCACGAAAAACATCTCTCTAGCTTTCTCTGTCTCTAAAATACACACAGTTACATTCACAATATAATGGCCACAAGTTTATGTTGTTTTATCGATAGAAACCCAAAGATTCTTGTCCTTAATTTTTTCTAGGATTTTTTCAATGGTAAACATTTGCAGCACAAGATTTCCTGAGAGATGATTCCTTAGTTATTTCTCTATCACAGTAATTTCTAAGGAACTTCCATAATTGTGGATTGTTCATTTTCCATAAAGGAATATCTGCTGCAATGAATACCTGATGCAAATCTTTAGAAAATTCCGAAAGTTTATTCTCAGAAGATGCACCAGCATTAGACAACATTGGCACAGGGTGCTTGTGTTTGCTGACCCATTTGCTGTCAAACTCTAAATAATCATATGAATTCTTACAAAAAATAATATTTTATACCAGTATCGTCTCTTTCAGAACATACATATGGACACATACATATGGACATCACAAAAGATACTTAACAAATTCTCGAATGAATGGAAAATATTGTAAAAATATACCCACCAGTTCAGAAACATCGAAAATATGATGCTGTGGATAAAATTTGTAAAAATATATGAATTCTTACAAAAAATAATATTTTATACCAGTAACGTCTCTTTCAGAATATATATATAGACGTCACAAAAGATACTTAACAAATTCTCGAATTAATGGAAAATATTGTAAAAATATACCCACCAGTTCAGAAACATCGAAAATATGATGCTGTGGATAAAATGTGTAAAAATATGCACTAATATGCCACATAAAGTAACCATTTTTAGACTCACAAAGTCATAATTCATTCACATAATATCTCAACGAACATAGGATGAAACCAACTATAAAAAATATGAGTTTGCATTAACTTTCAGGTCCTAGTCACAACATAACTTACATCATTATACACAGAAGAAATTTTGACATGAATGGGAGAGGGGGATGGTCGAGAAGAGAGGGAAAATTGTACAATATTTGGATTTCACTGGCTTAAACTGAAATAGTTTCCAATCTGAGATACTATAGTGTCATAACCAGACAGTACATTTTCGTTCCCAAACAAGTTAGGAAAGTTATCGGTTAGTATATCCTGGAGTTTTAGGGTTCAAACTCTGACCCTAAATGCTTAAGTCTGGATGCTATGAAAGGTATAACCTAGTTCGGTACATAATAAAATAATAATAATAATAATAATAACAATAACAATGACGATAATGACGATGACGACGAGAACCGGAACAGGAAGTGCTACTAAATTGAAACAGTCTGTTTAGCTAACACTGCGAAATTAGCTCTGTACAAAATATTAGTGCTAAATATGACAGAAAATATAATTAGATCGATAATAATACTGAACTAGTATATACAATATATTTTATAGAACATAATAGTAAACATGATACACATTAACTGTAAATACTCTATATATAATATATACGATTAATTCATTTAACGAAATCAACTCCATTACAGTGAACAAAAACATATATTCTGAGATTATGAAATTCATATCTTTTACTATAACTGCCAGTAAAAATTTGTTTAAGGTAAGAAAATGTTCTTCCTACGTCACATAACGTTACAGGGACAAAATAATAATAACAAAAATCAATATACAAATTAGCAATATTTACATTTTACACAACATATACAAATAATTCATTTATCAAAACCTATCCCATTGCAGTGAATGAAAACATAAATTCTGAGGTCATGAAATGCATATCTTTTGCGAACATCACATAACATTTGTTTAAACTAAGAGAAAATTTTTTCTACGTCATATAATGTTACAGGAGCATATTTATAATACATTACATCATTATTATTTAATGAACCCATGTGTACCTGCTTGCAATTCTACCCTGCTTATCCATCCATATGATGGAATAGATGTACCAGGAGAAACTACTCGATCCGCTGTATGTTTGGGAACAGAAATGCGCTGCCTGGTCATAACGTCCTTTGCTATAAACTATACAAATTTAGTGGAATGGGAGGGGAGGGAATGATGATGGGAAATGGAGAGATAAAATTGTTGAAGTTCTGGGATTCGTAGGGTATTACAGAAACTCCTTGCCATCTGAAGAGAGCTTTAGTTGCTTTATCTATTTCATTATATAATGAAGAATTTTTATTTTTGTTCATGAGATCGCATTAACTAATGAAGTAAAATACATTACTTTTCTTTTGCTAGGCAAAAAGCTGGCCAGCTTCATCATTTTATAGCTGAAGTTTATTTAAAATGTCCTGAAGGTCTTTTAACAACTTGTAAGCCACCAGTGTAGCTCAGATGGCAGGCATGTTTTTCTGCTGATACAAGTTGTGCTTAGGCATAGGTTCGATTTATGCTTGAGCCGTTTACTTTGTTGATATTTTTTCCGAGGATTCCCCCAACTGTAATTCAGTGGTTTTTCTTGGCAGGAAGCATATAGAAATGCTAATATAGGTGCTAACATTGTTAAAACATGGCTTAATTCCAACTTCCTTTCTTTAAATATATCTAAATCAACTTTAGTTCCTTTTTCGTTAACAGCTGCCAGTGTTCAAAATTTAAAATTTAGCGATAAATATAGACTAATAATACACAGTGAAAATTGTTTAGATCCCAAAAGTTGTAAATGTCCACCTTTGAAAGAAGCCACGTATGTCAAATATCTGGGTATCATTATTGATCAGAATTTAAAATGGCCTCATCACATTACTTATCTTTGTAAGAGGCTTCGTAAAACAATTTATAAATTCGTTAATCTTCGATGCTACTTACCTATTAGAGTTCTACGAAATGTTTATTTGGCCATTATTCAGTCTATCATTCAATATGGTATAATTGTTTGGGGTGGAAGTACAAAAATTAATCTTAGTCCGTTAAATTTACTACAAAAACGAATAATTAAAATTTGTTTGAAGAAACGTTTCGATTATCCAACTAAATTAATTTATTCTGAATTTAATGAATTTAATATTGAACAAATTTATAAGTATACGCTGTTAAAATTTTATCATAAAAATCGTAATAAGTTTGTATTACAGACACACAATTATGACACAAACGAAATATTAATTCAACATTAGTAGAACCTAAATGTCTCACATCTGCTGGTCTAAAGCATAGCATAAATTTTGGCCCTCGGTTGTACAATGCTTTAACTAAATTACACCCAGAACTTCTAACATGTAACCCACTAACATATAACAAGAAAATTAGAAACGTGTTAATATCTTCAATTTGATTACATAAATTTATAGCCTATGTGTATGAATTAATCAACCTATATTATATTTGTATTCTATAATTTTGAAATATATATTAGTCCTACTTTTCACGTGCGATATTATTCTTCTATAGTGTTAATATTATATTATATAATTCCATTGCCGCTGTAATTATATTTTAGTTCCTATTTTATTTTACTTATATATTTATATTATTATTATTTTTTTTTATTTTAATATTATATCTGAACTGCGACCGAGCACGAGCGCTGCTCATTCGGTCTCAAATTTTGTTAATACTACTGTATCTTCTTTTTATATTGCTTGTATTATTTTATTTGTATTTCTCTTTGTTTGTTTTGTAATTATATTTCTTTATTCTGTATATTTGAAATAAATAAAAAAAATTGAATGTCAGGTAATCTGTGGCGAATCCTCAACCCTCATCTCGCTATCACCAATTCCATTGACTCTAAATAACTTAGAAATTTAAAGAAAGGGGCAGAAAAATTTGTGTTCAATATAAATATATCTTTTCTGGTCCTCTAACACAGCTGGATGGAAACAGAAATGTTCTCATTGAAACAGCAAAAGTCTTGAATAGAATGAACCTCCAGAACGAGGAAGGACAAGAAAAAGTTCCAGGATCACATGGTAAGACCTTGGTCACCAAACTGAATCATGTGTTGAACAATAATATGGGCTTTGAAGAAACATGACATTACTGACATCCTCAATGATAAAATGTGAAACAATTATCTAACATTCGGTATATTTCTACTTTCAAGTACAGACTGGTCATATAATGTGATGTTGAGAGACTTTTCCCAGCATTTAAATTAATTTTGACACATAACAGATATTTCACCATGCAGAACTTCGAGATGATGATGTCGGTAGTTCATTACAGTAATTATATTTTAAAATTACAAATATGTGTTATGAAATAAAAGAGCATAATTTTTACATAAATTGTGTATGTAAAAAAATCATAATTGAATTGACTTTTAGCTGCATATATATTTATATTTTTAGAGCACATTTCAGAATTGTTTTTGTGTGCATAATTTAACCCTTCTTTTAAGGTTTTAGTGCATAAAATTTGCGGTCATTGAATTAAAATTAAAGCTGAAATGGCTATGTGTACGAAACTTGGATGCCCAATAACATTAATTTGATTTCTTAGATACCTCAGCCCAAAATATTTCTGATATTTGAAGTTCATTTTCTAGTAACCTTGCTAGTTGGAACAGAAACCACCCTTTGCACACATGCTAGTATGGTATGGGAAGGACCGCAATTTCGTCCCATATTTAGATATTACATCTAATATCAGACAGTACATCTCACTTGACTATATGTGTCAGAAGAAGAACAATTGTTTGTATATATTTGAAACCTGATTAGTGTAATGTGTAGCTAATCGGTGATGTATGCAATGGAGGGGGAAAGGAACTGGCCACCCTACCCCATTATATCCTGGTCTAGTTGCTTCATAAGTGGTGTCATGTTGGTATCACTTGTGATGTTCAGACCAATATTCGGACAGTTGACTAAACAACAACAACACAACAAACATTTAGATATTTGCAGATACAGGAAGACACAATTATTTTTTTCTACTAATTTTATATTTCACTGGTCAACAATGAAAATGTTTCTGGCTCAAAAATAGCTAATTCTTATGTATTTCCACCTGCTGAATTCAAAAATCACCATAAAAATGACAGATTAGCTCTTGCTTTGGAAATAAAGTGACATTTCAATTTTTAGAGTTAACATTTACAGTTTGGGGGAAATTTTGTTTTGCGAGTTGGCACACCTGTCAAATAACAAAACAAATGTTCTTCAGCTGTTTGTAAGTTACAAACATAGATATTGTTGCTGTGACTGTGAATTTCATATTGTTTCTGCTGTAGTTAATGCAGTATTCCTGGTTTGGAAGTGTTTTTAAAGTGTAAAATTTGTAAAAAGCCACGAAATTTGTATGTTTGAAGTAGAAAATGAAGACAGTGTGGAACAAGTAGAAGAACCCAACAAGCCTTCCACATCCCATGACCCTGATTTTTGAGGAAAAAAGATGATGAACTGCACAGACTGAGTTAAGCGGAATTGAGTGATCTCATTAGAGACCTTGACCTGTCAAAGGAGAAGGCAGAAATTCTAGAGTCTAGACTACAGCAATGGAATCTTCTCGAACGTGATGTCAGAGTCTCACAGTACAGACAACGTCACAGGGATCTGCTTCCCCCTTTTTTTTTTTTTTTTTTTTAAGAAAAACCAATCTTGTTTGCTGCAACATTAATGGCTTGATGAAATATTTGAATTTGAACAATGATCCAACTGAATGGAGGCTATTCATAGTCTCCTCCAAGCTTAGTTTGAAAGCTGTATTACTTCACAATGGCAACCGTCTTCGTTCTATTCCTGTTGGTCATGGAGTTCACATGAAGGAGATTTATGCAAATATGACAGCCCTCTTCGACTCAAATCAAATATCATGAACACAAGTGGAAAATCTGTGGTGATCTAAAAGTCATTGCTGTACTCTTAGGAATGCAACTGGGGTACACAAAATATTGCTGCTTTTTTTTATGTATGTGGGACAGCAGGGATAGGAAATCACATTATATTCAAGCAGACTAGCCTGCAAGAAATCATAACCCTAGCGAGAAAAATGTTGTTGCTGAGCCTCTAGGGGACCCAAAAGATGTTCTTCTTCTACCCCTGCATATTAAGCTGGGTTTGATAAAATATTTTGTCACAGGTATGAACCAAGAAGGACAGGACTTTAAGTACGTAAGAGAGAAATTTCCGAAATTAAGTGATGCCAAAGTTAAGGAAGGTATTTTTGTCGGGCCACAAATTCGAGAACTTGTAAAGGATCCTGCATTTGACCAAGTTTTGAAGGGGAAAGGAAAGGAAGTTTGGGAAGCCTTCAAGGGAATTCATGAATTTTTAGGCAACAAAAGAGATGATAACTACACTCAGTTCGTGACAGTGCTCCTGCAAAAATGCCATCAACTCGGATGCAACATGTCCCTTAAAATCCATTTTCTCCACTCTCACCTAGACTTTTTCCTTCCTAGTTGTGGAGCTTTCAGTGATGAACACGGAGGAAGGTTCCATCAAAATATTTTTGTTATGGAACAAAGATATCAGGGCCGTTGGAATGAAACAATGCTTGCGGATTACTGCTGGTCTTTGTGTAGGGATGCTCCGGAATTAACTTACAAGAGGCTAGCTAAAAGAAGAAGATCTCACGAAGCCACACATGATTCTCTTCCGACCCAACCATCTGCCAGGTATTCTTCCATAAATTTAGAACTCATAGAATGTAACTGCCATTAAAAAAATTAATGCACTTTCAATGTTGTTGGCATATGTAATTAAAATGTATCATTTTCTCTTAATCCGTTAAACTGAAATACTTCCACCTATTGTGTATCACAGAAACTAGAGCTAAGAAAAAATTTTCATTGTCATATTCGTTTTTCTCAACACCAAATTAGTAAGAATTGACTCATGAAGTGCAGGAAACATTCAAAAAAAATTTTTTTGTTGCCCAGTGATTTTCAGACTCATATGCTAATTTAATTCAATCAGAAGTGCTCTGTAACCTTCTGTATTTATACATAGGCCAAGAACATATGCAGACACAATTGGAAGCAAATTCATATTTCATAATCATGATTATAATGTAAACTTCAGTGTAAAGAATAGCTGAACCATTTATTTACTTACCGAACCCAGATGGTGGAATTAATAAAGTCACGTACTTGTAATGCAGAAAATAGATCCGAAATTTGAGACAATCAATGTTTCCAGAGCGAAGATACTTACTCACTTCAGAAAGACCACCTAGTGCTGATGTAAAAAATGTGAGATTCATAAAACTTTGTTTATCTCCACAGTTGAATAAAATACCGTACAGATGTTCATAATAAAAAAACCACTTACTTACTTACAAATGGCTTTTAAGGAACCTAGAGGTTCATTGCAATCCTCACATAAGCCCGCCATCATTCCCTGTCCTCAGCAAGATTAATCCAGCCCCTACAATCATATCCCACCTCCCTCAAAACTATTTTAATACATATTATCCTCCCATTCTACACCTTGGTCTCCCCAAAGATCTTTTCCCCTCAGGTCTTCCAACTAACACACTGTATGCATTTCTAGATTCGCCCATATGTACTACATGCCCTGCCCATCTCAAACATCTGGATTTAATGTTCCTAATTATGTTACATGATGAATACAGTTCTGCATTGTGTAACTTTCTCCAGTCTCCTGTAACTTCATTCCTCTTAGCCCCAAATATTTTCCTAAGCACCTTATTCTCGAATACCCTTAACCTCTATTTCTCTCTCAAAGTGAGAGTCTAAGTTTTGCAACCATACAGAACAACCGGTAATATAACTGTTTTATAAATTCTAACTTTCAGCTTTTTCGAGAGCAGACTGGATCACTAGGCTTTCAAAATACAGTGTATATTGAGCATGCCAATTTTTATTTCCGAAATACCTATAGATGCTGAGGGAAAGAATGTAAAAATTTAATAGAATTATACTAGCGAAAGTTGTACCTCCCTCTCCCCCTTCGAGTATCAAATACACATTTTGAATATCATCTATGCAGGATGAAAACTGTTGCTGTAATAATTGTCGCTCAAGAAGCACATAATATAATTCTAAATTATGGTTCTCAGCACAGAATGCAATGCCTTCCACACCTTTCTCGTAACATTAAAAATCTGGTTTTCCCATGTCAAATTTGAGCTGAAGATATTTATTTATAATAATATTTATAACAATCTTCTTACGGAAGAACTGCTCAATCGATTTCATAATAAGGGAAAACTTCTCTCTTTTTGCAAAAAGTTATTTACGTTTGTTCCCATTGATGTTCATCTTATTTCCTGCAGGACAATGTACAATTTTATCAAGATCACATTGAATCACCTGAACATCTGAAGCATCAAGAAATTTTCTATGAATTATGCTGTCATCAGCATGTAATGTTACTTGTAACTCGATATTCGTGCCTAGATCGTTTATATAATTTATATATTCTATGAGAAAAAATTATTACACAGAGGATGATTCCCTATGGTACTCCTGATGTTCAGATTCCAAATTCTGACTTTAATTCTTTGTGACCTCTCATTAAACGTTGAATCAAAGTGCCACCATTCTATCTATAGCTAATATTGTTAAATATTTTTTAAATTACTGCACGTAGAACCAAGTCAAAAGCTTTAGAGAAATCAATTACAAATTTATCAATTTTTTCCCAGTATCTACCTCATTAGCAGCATCCTGAAAAAGTGAGAATTTGGCTATCAAATGAAAATCTTTCCTGAAAGCCATGTTGGCCCATAGGAAAGCAATTGCAATCCTTATTATTGAAGACGTGACGAATGTGTTGCTCTATTAAGTGTAGCATTAGTTTGCAGACAAGAAACTAATTGTCACTATAACACATGACAAACTTTGAAGTTTAGTTATTAGTTAAGAATTTTCATTCATCCTAGCTATAAAAATTTCATATTATGAGGGAATGGTAAAAAATCGCCAATTTCCTTTCACAAATGGTTGAGAAATCCATGATATTGACAAACTTCCTGGCTTCCTAGACACAGTTCTTAAATTTATGGACATATTAGTTTATATTTATTCCTTAATATGATGCAAAAAATTTAATGGATTGTTTTTTTTTTTTAATCTGATTATTTTACGATAATTTAACAACAGCTATTATTATCTAATGTATGAAAGGGATGAAGGTGATTATGTCAGCAAAATGAGTCCAGGGTCCAGTGCTGATAGTTATCCAGCATTTGTTCTTAATGGGTTGAGGGAAAACCCCAGAAAAACTCTTAACCACGTAACTTGTCCAATCAGGGTTTAAACCCAGGCCTGTTCATTTCATGGTTACACATACTGTTATTCCATAGTGCAGTAATGGATTGTTAATTGAAGAAGTAGCATTTTACAACATTAAGGCTACGTGAAGTGTAATGAATGAAAGTGTTTTATATAATAAAATTTATTAATTAGATTTCAGAATAAGAACATTCATGACATGCACAAATATCGAAGCTGTAACATACATAGATACTGTAACTATATTGATGCACATGGATACTATAATTGTGAATAAACATATAAAATCTCCCTACTTCTTTAACAAACTAAATTACAATATATTAATTACAAAACTCAAAACTTAATTTATTTTTAAAAGCTGTCTGTCAAAGGAGGTTTTAAAACTTTCCCTGATATAGTGACAGGAGGATAAGTTTTTGAATAATATTGTTTTTAATATTATCCTTATAATTGACTATTACCTCATTATCATATTATCTTAAATTTTCAGTCCTAGCCATGATGCTAACTTCATTGCTTTTACATAATCCCTCCTTCTCTTCCTGAATCTGTTAAGAGTGAGGGTGAATGTTTTTAACAATTTGTCCTGGAATCCAGAAGGAATTTGGAAATTCTTGAAACATTACTTTCTGACTAGCCTGAAAGGAATTGTCGATATTTTGCTGATCCATCATAATAAATGTTTGTCTTTTGTTTCTTATTCTCTAATATTTTCTTATCTTTAGAATATGTTTATTACTGGCACTAATTCCTTAAAAACACAAGGAATATTAGTTCGCAAATTTCTGGCCATTAAAATGGAACCTGGAAAATCAACATTTTATCTAATTGTATTTCTAAAATGAAATAAGGCATGAAGACATCAATCTTCATTTGCTTCTACATCTTTCTTAAAACTTTATTTAACAGCTGTCAAATTGTTCAAACTCTAAACCTCTGTATAAGTGCTCAACACATCAGCTACAACAATGTAATATTTTTATTAATTTTGAGGGGAGAGGATGGTATTTTATAAAACTTTTTTCCTATTTGGTGTAAAATATTAATTGTTTGTATGTAGAGAGCTCATAGCCGTAGTAACTCAACCAAATATAAATATTCTGAAAAAGAAATATTTGGGGGCCCAAATTTGAAAAAAAAAATGTACCCAATGCAGGATTGTACAAAAACCGATATATCTGAACGGTTTTTAAAGATAGATTCAAACTTTTTTTTGCAATGTATTTGCAAAAACATGTTCTACAAACTCTCTGTAACAGAATTTTGGTATTAGTCCCTACGTTTGTAAAATAAACAATTAAAATTTAATAACAATTTTCTGATTTCCTTTCTTGCAAACAAACGGGCGTATTTTTTAAATGAAATCAATTAACAAAATTCTGTTACAGAGGAATTTTCCTAATAGTCTAAAGAATGTGTGTTCTAAATTTCATGCATGTATCTTTAATAGTTCAGAAATTATATCCATTTTTGTCTGGTAATGTAGCAAAAAAAAATTAAGTTACTGGAAACCGATAAAAGTGGGCATGTGATTTAAAAATCCATAGTGCAGGAAGTTTAAAAATGACGTCTCAACATCTGATAAGGGCACAAATACCCACAAAATGTTATGCAATGCATTCCACACATATCACAGGGTATTTTAAAGAATTTTTTTTTTTTTAATTTACTAATTTTTCACCAAAAAATACCATCCTCTCCCCTTAAATACACCAGAAGCCACTTCCGTCCGTGGTAATTGTGAAACTTTTTTGTAGTTTAATGAAAATTTAACATAATTAGATATTTCATACAAATTATAGATAACTTTATAAATTTGTTATATCCTGATTAATTCCTGGCCAGTGAAGTGTCATTTTCAGTTCTACTTATCGTTTTATTAATGTATGTAACTTATGGATCATAGTATTTTTTTCTTCACATTTTTGGAACAATAATTCTCTTCCCACGATTATAATAGACCTTTAACTACATTGAGTTCTTCTTCTAAGTCCCAGTATTGTTTCACAAGAACATCGACATCTTCATAGTGTTAGGCCAACTGTGCAAAAATTTACAAGTAGAGTCCTTAGTTATATGACTTGATATTAACTGCCAATTTTCATGAGTAATACACACGTTTTCTATCAGTAAAGCTGTTTGGCACTCAATATCATCATGAAAAAGTCTATATTATTGTCGCATTCTGAGTCCCTAAAATCTCGAGACAGAATATCTGCTAAATACGAATGTTTGCCTGGTGTATGGAACAAATTTAACCTGAAAGGCTGAAACCTTAACATCATTCTTTGGGAGTCCTTTTGGTATATTATGAAGAGGCTTACTGAACAAGCCTATGATAGGCTTATCATCTGTTTCAACCTTAACATCTTCCAAGTATATATTGTTTAAATTTTTCTGTTCCGAAACAAATACTCAGAAGTTCCTTTTCAATCTGAGACTATCTGTCTGCATCTCAGTAAGTATTTCTGAAGCGTAAGCTATAGGGTGACACTTTTCGAGCAGAGTTGCTCCTAATCCAAATGAACTCTCGTCAACACTCAATGCTAACTCTTTGTTTTCATGATAAATCTGTAAAACTGGTGCTCCAGTTTATTTAATATTCTTGAAATGATATCTCATGAGTCTCATGCCAGAGGAACTCAACATTATTTTTAATCAAATTTCTGAGAGAAGCAGGCAAATCTGCATAATTAACAATAAATTTAGATAAAAGATTAAACATTCTTTGTAAAGACTTATCACTAGGTTGCTTAAGTTCCTTGATGTCTTTAATTTTATTTTGTTGAAAATTGACATATCTTTCAGCTAAAAATATTCCCCAAATAATTTTTTTTCAATAAGAAATTCAGATTTCTAAGGATTAAATTTTATACCCTGTTGTTTTGCAATTTCTAAAATGTGCAACAAAATGATATTTAGTTCTTTCTTGTTATCAAAACAAAACATATTCTTGGTATGTTGTGACATTTGCAGAGTTTTCAAGTACCTGAGGTTATAACTCTGAAAATTTTTCAGGGGCACAGTTCAGTCCAAACGGTAATCTCAAGCTTGAATATCTACCCCACAACGTTTGAAATCTACGTGCATAATCGGGAACTAACTTCATCTAAAGGAAGCATCCAAAACCCAGATGAAGTTTGCAAAAATATTTACAAGTAAGTAACAACCATTAGTTTTGCAGAGATGTCATCAATAAAGGGAAATAGAAAAATGTGACCTTTTAATTGTCTTATTGATTGGTACAATCTTATTAACCCAATCTGTAGCCTTTCTTACTGGCTTTATGATTCCCACCTTTTCCATTTTGTCTAATTCTTATTTAACTTTAGGTTCAAGAGCAAATGGAATTCTGTGTACTGATGACCAGACAGCAGATTTTCAGTCCCTACATAGCGACAAGATGTCATGTCCTCTGGATTACAGAGTTCAGTTGCCTCCCTACAACTGATGTACACCTAATGTTCAGTATCGGGACCCAAAATTTGCTGTCTGCTGATGACATCACTGGCTTTATATTACAATCACTTTCAATTTTTACATATTGGTATAACATTATTTTTTTTAATTGGTTATTTTATGGCGCTTTATTAACTGTTGTGGTTATCTAGCATCTGAGTGATAATGTAAGCAGAATTGAGTCCAGGGTTCAGCACCGAAAGTTAATGGGTTGAGGGAGAACTCCGAAAAAAAACTCAACCAGGTAACTTGTCCCAACCAGGATTTGAACCTGGGCCTGCTCGTTTTACAGTAAGTCATGCTAACCGTTACTCCACAGCTGTGGATGGTATGACATTCTACTTGACCATCAAAGAATACGTGGAATTTTTTGAGATCACTGATAAAATTGGCAAATTAATATTATCAACCCTCTAAGATCTAAGTATTCTGAAGTTTTTAAGCCTACAATATTTTAACAGTGTCCATAGTAACAATAAAATAAATAAATATATAATGGCTTAAAACACTTTTACCCAAAACAGGAACTTTACCTTTAGTGAATGAAGCAATAAGTATACTAGTCCACTGCTGTGGAGTAATGGTCAGCACGTTTGGCTATGAAATGAGCAGGCCCAAGTTCAAATTCTGATTGGGACAAATTACCTGGTTGGGGTTTTTTCCAGGGTTTTCCCTCAACCAATTGAAGCAGAATTGCTGGGTAGTTTTCAGCATTGGACCTCATACTCATTTCGCTATCATTAATTCACATATCATTATCATCCATACAATAGCGTGGGTTAAGTTCACTGTGTGGTGTGCTGTACTTGTACAAGAGTGTGGCTGTTCGGCTACTCAATCATTCACAATAATAGGAGTGGTAAGCACAATAAGCAGTGTAAGCCTTTGGGTCCCTCCTCCGTACAAGAGAAAAAAAAAAAAGAACTATATTAGATTTTTCAATCATAAAAGCTCAGATTGAGAAAATTAAAAAAAAAAATAATAATAATAAAATAAAATATTACACTGAGCTCTAGTATCAACTTGAAACTCAACTTTTTGTGACCTAATATATAACGTGACAGTATAGAAATCACCTGACACTTTAAGGAGCACAGTGTACAGCAACAACTTCCAACAAAAGATCATTCACTGGATATTCTTTGTTATTATCGCCTTGAGAATCCTGATCCTACAAAAGATTGTCATATGGATTACCGCCAATAGAGTGGCACACATGTGCAAAATGGTGTATCTTCCCAAATTTCTGCAACGCTTCCCATAAGCTTAACAATGACCTGGAGTATAATGATATCCACAGGAAATGCAGAGAAATCCTCCAGTATTTTGAGAACCTTTTTTATCACTTGTTTTTTCTGAACTTGCCTTTTCTTGTTCACAGTAGATGAAAACTCTTCACTTGTGACATCTTCTTTAAATTCCGAGCTATTAGTTGGTTATTATTTGATATCACACCCTTGTGTCACAGCAGCATGATTTCTGCATATTTCCAGAATTTTTGTAATATCTAAATTCGGTATTCTTAATAATATTTCTTGTAAGGACTTGTTGTGTATGCCACATATAAATTTATCTTTAACAAAGCTATCATTGAGAAGACCAAACTCACATGAAACAGCAAGATTCTTGAAAACAGCCATATACTATTCAAACCTTTTTTTCTGGCTGCTGATTTCTGTTAATCAAAATATATCTTTCATTTCATATGTAACATATTGTGTCACTGGCAAAGAACAGTGATCACATCGTTTTAGAAAAGACAGTATTTTCTCCTCCTTTTCAGGAACATTGAATGAATAAAACATATATTGAGCTTCTTTCATAGAGTGCAACAAAATAACAATATTTTTTCCTTCAGATACTTTTTCATAAACATCTAAAATTGCATTCAATTTTTCTCTTAAATCTTTTCCAAATTAAGGCCATATTGCCTTGCATGTTCGAGATGCATATATTTACATATTTTTAAAATAAATCCACCATTTTATTTTTAATCATATACTAAATTTCAGTTAACTTTAATTTCTTGTCTCCACATAAGAAATAATATTTGTTTCATTCATTGCTGCCACCATGTCTTATAAAATAAAGTTTATTAATCAGACTTCAGAACAAGAATGTAATGTAATATCTTCATTGTTATTAAGCTCCATACGGGCAATAGACAGTGTCAAAGTTAAATACAGATATACAAACTTGCATACTATGGGTACATATTTTTAATCTTCATATTTAAAATATTCGTAACACACACAAATATCACAATCATGATGTACATACATACCACAGTCTACTATATACAGTCACGAAGCTTGGGGTGATTTTTTGCAAATCTCGTGATAGTTGCTAGCCGCTTGGAGCGCTGTGAGTACTAGGAACAATAGACTGTACCACAGCCATTGTGATCTAATACAGGCCGTAAGGCAGACCATGTAACTCGCTTAACCCGATCACAAAGGGCGGCGTTTCAACCATATAAATTAGTTGGAATGCATAAACAGTAACATATGTTTCTCTAAAATGTAGTGTAATTCCATTAATAAAATTTAAAACAATGATTATGAGACACTTCAGGCATAATTCACTTGTGAGTTAAGATGTAATATTATTTATTGTGTGAAAATTACGTTGTTCGTATGTGTAATACCTGGCTTTATTTCGATTAAATATTGCAAAATTCTTGTACATTCATTTATGCATGATTCAATAATTTTCAATTGCACACCGCACGGATATTTAGATATGTTGAAATTATAGGTTATGTTTACTGTACCAGTTGCCCCTTTCTGTCTAAATTTAGTGATCTCCAATGCCTTGCCATTCATATAAAAATTATAGGTTATGTTTATTATATTTAACTTATATTCCTAAATTCGCAATCTACATTATAATTAAGCATAATGTCATGTATGATACCCCGGACATTCAATTTGTCTGTATTTTAATACTACAATTGAGTACTGAATTATTGTATTTATTTATTACTTAAGAGACGGAGTAACACAATTGTGCGTACACTAATTTCATAGGAGTGGTATGGTAAATCTTTTGTCTCAAATTAAGGAATGTAGATGTGCTAAATTGAAATCACAATATAAATTCTTTTTTATTAAACCTCAAAATAGCTTCCATTATAAACTTGAAATGTTGACGCGAACAGATTATGTTAACATGTAAAATTCTCTTCACATTAAAATAACACAGTTTTGTAATTATTTCTGCAACATATTATGCAACAAGAAGTAAACAGAACTTATGAACACATTACACTAAATAAAGGTTAGCAATGATAAGCAATAAAGTTATAATATAATATTTCACTGAGCTCCATACACTGAAATAGAAACCCCGAACAAACATTATGGCCTGGTCTAGATCGAAAAAGTATTGACTGTGCCGTATTTCGCATTTTTGTGAAAATGCTATTTAAACTGTGAAATGTTCGTTATCGGTTGTAATAAATGTAAATGGCTAAAATACAATAATTTGAATAATAATATGGGACAAGGAGACGTTTGTAGTACTATAAATTGTAAGAAAAATAGGTTAGAGTTATCCTTCTTCCGAAAGATCCAGGAAGGTGAGTTTATAGAATATAATATATATTTTATGAAAATAATATATAAACCTTATGTATTTCATATTTCAATAGTGGAAGGAAGGTGTTATTTTTTTCAAAACAACACGATATCGAAAGTACAATACATTTTATGGTCTGCTAGGAAAGAGTCTGTGATGAGGCGATAGTAGCGATCCTGGTGGTGAGCAACTACCTATGGATGCATATTTCAACTGTTTATGTTTGCATATTTAGTAAGTATTAAGCTTCGTGACTGTATATACTAGACTGTGTACATACCGTGAATATATTGGCACACATGGATATTCTAATTGCCAGTAACAGTACATACAAAGTTTAACACATACAATGCAATCACTTGCCCACATCTCCCATGGCACGTCTACCACATATGCCTAGCACAGTTGTTGCATCACAGTCCCTGAGTTGTACGTAAACTAAAAAGTAATGTGACTAGATTAAGCTTACCTTTATTTATATAAGGTGCTCAAAATTACGTCCCTCTGCCACAAGAGTAGCCTGGCACCTTTTGAACACGTTATTAAACACTTGACGAATTTCAGCTGCCGAAATTGTTGAAATCACAAGCTGAATACTTTCTTTTAATTCTCCGAGTGTATGGGGATTGTTTGCGTACACTTTTCTTTTAATATCCCCAAAGATAGAAAACACACGAATTTAGATCTGGAGAACAAGGAGACCAATCAAATATCCTGTCATCAAAAACACCTTGCAATTCTTCCATAGACAGATTGGAGGTGTGCTGTTGCATTGTCTTCTATGAAATAACTATGGGTCCTTTCGTTAGGTGTTAGTTCTCTGAAAAAAGGGTGCAGCAATTTGTTCACATACCTATCAGAATTTATGGATTCGTGAAAAAGGAAGTGATCCAATAATTTGTGTTGCACTAATTGCACACCACACTTCTGTTTTCACATCATGCAGAGGTTGTTGATTTAACTCAGTTCCAACTCAATGCTCTGTGATGTCATAGCGAGCTTCTCTCATTCTCCGTAGCAATCCAGATAGACTCTCGGAGCAGACCGCAATGCCAGACCCTATCAAAGCAATGGTGTATGGCAAACCAGTTTAACTTAGCGTTTGCAGTACCTCATAATAATATATTAATGTCTTAGGAACTAGATAGGTACACACTACTATACTTAAATAATTTTGTTATCTTTCTGATATATTTAATGTACTATAAGTTCTTGTGGATTTATTATTAGACTAAACTATAGTCCTGGGCGGCTTGCCTTTTATTAAAAACCCTTTGTGTCAACCCAAGCTAAATGCAGTTATTTAGTAGGTAGGCATATTTTACTTATGTAGAAAGTCACCTGATATAACCTAGATATCAGATATCTTTAAATAATTTAATATCTTATTTTCTAGGTTGAAGATATAAATGAAAATGCAAGTAATTGCACCAACCATGAAATTTCTGCAAAGTGTTCCAAAATAACTATTTCTGTTGGAAGTGAAGTTGATTTATCAGCTCACAATCCTAGGAAAGAAAGATTGAGAAAATTAAAATGACTTAAGAAACGGCATTTACAAAGTAGGAGAAAACAGTCGTGATTCTCAGCTTGCGGGTGGAAATAGCGACCAATTAAAAATTTATGTGATATGTTTTTAACTACCGTAAAGATTTAGCACACATTGTGAAAATTCAAATGGATTTACAGGATCGTAGCAAGAAAGGAATGTGATACACAAAGGAACTGAAAATTTTGGCTCTAACGATGTTTTTAAGTCCTAATGTTTATAAGTTTATGCAGTACTACAATAATTGACTACAATGTGCTTAACACAAATGACAGAAAAATGGCATTACTCTCCTGCCCGAAATTAATTTATATTTTCTGGTGTAAAGTTGAAACTGGGTAATTTAAGTAAGATAGAGAAATATTGTCATAATTTCAGATGAAATGTCATTTTTTACTTCATATTGAATGATGAAATAGTAGGATTAGGTAATATAGATACTGTACAATGAAATGTGTACCTAATCACCTCTTCAATGGAAGTCCGACTCGATGGTAGATAATGAAGAAAATTGATGCCTCCAAGAAAGTCTTCAGAGCCCGGAAGCGGCAACTAGATCCTCGGCTCGACTTGTGAAGACACCTGCCCATCTACGTGATTTTTTTATACCTGGGCCACTCACGGAGATTGGAACCACAGACCTAAATAGTGCATGTAAACTTAGCTCCTTCTCATTTGCTGATAAAAAGACTTCTTATAATGCTAACAAAATGGCCTCTGTCACATTAATGCATCAAGATTTTCAGTGCATTAGAAATAAGCTGTATCAATTAGAAATAATCATAAACCATGATTTAAAGAAGTTAGATATCTTATGCTGTACAGAGCACTGGCTAACACAAAGGAAATAACATACTGTCCTATTCCAGATTTCAACCTTTCAAGTTACTTCTGTCGGGACACTTACAAAAATGGAGGAACAGCTATTTTTGTTAGACAACATTTATCACATATAGGAAAAAAAGAATACGTATTATCTAAATCAAGACAAAGTATTCGAACATGCTGTGACTGAAATTAGCGGTCAGGATTATAATTTAACTGTAGTGTGTGTCTATAGGTCCCCAGATGGCTGTATAAAAACCTTATTAGAAAAGTATGAACTTCTTTTAAATCACCTAAAAAGCAAAAAGAAACAATTAATTTTGTGCGGTGACTTCAACATAAATTTTTTTAATAGTGATGCTACCATAATAGAATTCAGATCGCTAATTCGATCATATAATCTGATAGAAACAATAGACACTCCAACTAGAATAGCCTCTAATTCTAAAACATGCCTAGACCAAATAATTATTGACCATGATTCTTATCCATTCTCAGTAGGAAATATTGATATGGGTATCGCAGACCACAATGCTGTATTCTTAAATATTTATGTATTTGAAAACCCTAAACCAAATAGCATTAAGCTAGTTAGGTATAAAAGATCTTTTAATGATGAAAACGTTGAATATTTTAAACGTTTGCTAAGCAAAGAAAATTGGATTGAAGTAACCAACTTAACAGATGTGGATGCGAAAACAAACGAATTTATAAACTCAATAACTCATTATTTTGATGTTGCTTTTCCACTAAAAAAATGTACACTTACAAATAAACAGTTCAACAATTCAAAAAATTGGATAACGAAGGGGATTGTAACTTTTTGTAGGAGGAGAAAGGAGTTATATAAATTGTGCCAAATTACAAATAGCCTAGATCTTAAATTACATTATAAACGATATACCAGCATATTAAAGAAAGTTATATATGCAGCTAAATTGAAATTCAATGGAGAATTCATTATGAAAGCACAGAACAGAGGTAAAGCTATATGGAAAGTTGCAAAGAAAAAACTTGTGAAAATATCAAAGTCTCAAATCAAGACTTTTCAATAATACACAATGGTCAAACAATTCAAAATTCCTTCGAAATAGCTGAAATTCTTAATAAATTTTTTGCAAATGTAGCAGAAAATCCTAATAACCAGGTAACATGTAGTCAGGAAACAACCTTACATGGAACAGGAAATGTAAACATCATATATCTCCCGTGACTGCAGATGAAATTCTCGATATAATAAAAAAACTAAAAAATAATCTTTCCTGTGGACCTGATGACATTCCGGATGGTATTGTAAAGAAATGTGCCATACTACTAGTAGCTCCACTTGTAAACATATGCAATTCATCTTTAATTAGTGGTAAATTTCCTGAACAATTCAAACTCGCAAAAGTATGTCCTATATTTAAGAAGGGAGATAAACAAAATATTAACAACTATAGGCCAATATCTCTATTATCTACATTCTCTAAAATCCTTGAAAAAGTTATGTATAATAGATTAGTTCGGTTTTTAGTTTGCAATGGTGCACTATCTAATGCTCAATTTGGGTTTCAAAAAGGCAAAGGAATTAATAACGCCATATTCACTTTCACGGAATTTATTCTAAATTCAAAAGACAACAAGAATCAAACAGTTGGGCTATTCCTGGACCTGAGCAAAGCATTTGACACAGTTGATCATAAGATACTGATCCAGAAACTACAATGGTTTGGCATAAGGGGGTTAGCTAAAAGTTGGTTTGTTTCTTATCTAAGTGCAAGGCAACAATTTGTTGAATTAGGCTCAATGAAATCATATCCCACTATCATGAAATGCGGGGTGCCCCAGGGTTCCATACTTGGCCCAATTCTATTTCTCCTATATATAAATGACCTTCCCTCAAGGATAACGCAAGCTAAAACCGTTCTCTTTGCAGATGACACTAATATTGTTTTCAATGCTCTTGATAAAAATAATTTACAGGAGAAAATAAATGAAACCTCAAAACAACTAGAACAGTGGTTAGCTAGCAATAGACTGAAACTGAATGTCAGTAAAACCGTTTGTATGTGTTTCAGTCAGAAACAACTACATGACTCCATTGAAATACTACTTAATAATACTGAAATAAAGGACGTCGATTGTACAAAATTTTTAGGGATATGGATTGATTCCAACCTCACGTGGGAAAGTCATATTCAATTCTTAACTGATAAACTAAGTCGTTTTTGTTATGCTTTCCGTGTCCTAACCAATATAACTCCCAAGGAACTACTTAGATCGGTTTACTTTGGCTATGTTCACTCTGTATTATCATATGGGATAATTATCTGGGGGTCGTCATCAAAACTTGCACAAGTGTTTAGACTGCAAAAGAGAATATTGAAAATTATAAAGAAAGTACCTATTCGCTCTGATAGTAAAAAAATATTCAATGAGTTTGATATTTTGCCCCTACCTTGTATTTACATTCTTGAAACAGTCTGTTTCATCCACCAAAATTATGATAGTTTTAAAATAAACTCTGATTATCACAACTACAGCACAAGAACATGCAATAATTTACATTTTAATCATCATAGGTTATCCAAAAGTCTCAATAGCTTATCACATACAGGGATAAGACTTTACAACAAACTCCCTGTTGAAACTAAAGCCCTTAACTATGCTAGATTCAAAAAGTCAGTGAAACATATTTTACTTTTCCACATGTCTTTTACTGTCAATGAGTATCTTAGTTTAGCACTCCAAATTTAACTTACGGTAGTTAGTATCTCCTTTTTGTGTTTACTGCTCTTCTTTTCTGTTTGATTCATGTCTGGGGTGAGACTGCTCAAGAAGATAAGGAAACCAAGAACTTTGTACAAATAATAATCTGAAGAAAACTGTGGAGAATTGACTTCATTACAGAATGTGTTGATTGTATATTATTTGTATATTATTGTAGACATCTTGTATGTAGGAATAACATGTATGTAACCGCATATTTATTATGTATTCACTCTGACGATGCCATGAAATCATTGTATTTCCTAAGGCTAATATCTATCTATCTATCTATCTATCTATCTATCTATCTATCTATCTATCTATCTATCTATCTATCTATCTATCTATCTATCTATCTATCTATCTATCTATCTATCTATCTATCTATCTATCTATCTATCTATCTATCTATCTATCTATCTATCTATCTATCTATCTATCTATCTATCTATCTATCTATCTATCTATCTATCTATGTCTGTCTGTCTGTCTGTCTGTCTGTCTGTCTGTCTGTCTGTCTGTCTGTCTGTCTGTCTGTCTGTCTGTCTGTCTGTCTGTCTGTCTGTCTGTCTGTCTGTCTGTCTGTCTATCTATCTATCTATCTATCTATCTACCTACCTACCTACCTACCTACTGATCCATCCATCCACCCACCCACCCACCCATCCATCCATCCATCCATCTATCTATCTATGGCATGAACTGGTAGGTCTACAATAGATTCTACATATTTGTAGTTGCTTCATAAGTGAATGGGAATTTTAAAAATGAGAGAAAAGGCATTGCCCATTTAAGTATGGTATTCCTTGCATACCGTATATAATATGTAAATATATTTAGTATCATTATTACGCTATTACTACTACTACTACTACTACTACTACTACTACTACTACTACTACTACTACTACTACTACTACTACTACTATCACTACTACTGTATTTTTCTATTATGTATAATAAGTCTAATTCTGTACCTAATACATTTTCATTTTTGTATTTCTTTGTATTACTAGTATGTATACCAGGCCTGGTTTCAACACGGCTGCCAGCACGGCTTCATAATAATCAAAGGAACTGATATCTACTTTCATTTCTGTACATTACTTATTCTCTATATTACACTATTAGACCTATACATTCAACCAGGGCTAATACCTCTGACAATCCACAGTCCTCCAAAACTCCGAGCTTGGCTCTGACTATTTCTCTGCACCTCTTCTCCAAGAGGAAAAGCGTGCTCCGACATCAAAACTCGACCAGTTGGTACTGACTGATGTAACTGATGCGGATTTTCGGAAATCCGATATTGGTATTAATTGTTCTGTGAATTCACGTAACCTGATAAATGCAACCAAGCTTCATCAGAAAAAAAAGCATTCCAGGATCCTCCCCTTCATGCACAGGCTACAATAGCCAGTTGCAATATCGACGTCGAACAACAGTATCCAAATTTGTCAGTCTGTGCACTATGGTTATTATATAAGGTTTTAATTTGAGTTTGTCCACAGCTCTGAGGGCAGATGCTACTGGCACACCAGTCTGAAATGCTAAACAAAGCAACGATTTTCTCGGATTTTTTTCTAAGGCCAGTTCTATCTCGTCTAATTTTTTCTCGATTAGAATGCTTAGTTCTCTTGTTTTCTTTATGTTTAACACGGATCCAGTCTCTTTAAATTTTTCTAGTAATCTGTATATCATCAATTTATTGGGTACATATACGCCGGGAAATTTTTGTATAAAAGCAAGCTGACATTCCACACATGACTCTGTTTTTGCATAGTTTAACACAGTGAATACTCACTCCTCCTTAGTGTACAGCATAGTGAACAAAATTACACATAATAAGAATGAACAAACGTGTACACACAGCAAACGAAACTGAACAAGACTGAGTAAAACACACTGTTTACAGCTAAGGCGCCTGCAAGACTAATCTTGTTAATAGAAACAGGGGAGGCTGCCAGCTATGCAATCGGTGAGTGCTGCCTCCCTTCCAAGCTATTGCTTCCCGAGCAACACAGGATAACACAAGTTGTGTCATACATGATAAACCGTTATGACAAGCAGATTTGTACTGAAGTCTATATTCCATACAGATGTCAGAGTACTTTACTCTTATATACATAAAATATTATAAATACTAACCTTGATCACTTCAGATGTAGTGCTGCCTATAAGTTTTAGCAAAAAAAAATATATCCTATTTAATCAGTAACTTGAATACATGGATGCCTCCAAAATGACCCTTCGAGAGGCTAATATTTAATAACATTTAAGAAACGAATATACTTGGGATACACAAAATACACTTTCCGATGGTTATGTCAATATATTGTTAAAGAATTATGTGTAATATTCTACCAGAATTTCGCAGTGTGCGAAAAATTACGAAGAAATTAATGAATGACAAATAGCTTTTCCATTCGATTGGAATGATAGTTTATAATGTAATTGTCAGTATAGAAAAGCATTGAATGATATAGAATATCGTTAAACCTTGCATTTATATGATGGATTTCCCAGACCCACTTTTATGTTCATAGCTGACATTTGAATTGAATTGAATTTAAGAGGGGAGGGCTATAACAGCCCTAGCACTGCGACCTAAAAGATGTATTGCGCATCCCCATCATGATATCCAATCAGTCCAATAGTTTGATGTTCTTAATGAACTGAATCAAACTATGGACTGGGACAGTTGATAGCTCATCAAGCTACAGAAAATGTTTTCCAAAGATGAGAGCTCTTTGATGAGCCGAGTGCATTGCATTTGCATAGTAGATGAGTAACAGACTCATCTCCCTGTGAACAAGGAGTACAGGCTGGGTTGATATCATGTCCCATCCTTTACAAATTCTTCTTGAGGGCGCAGTGTCCTGTAAGGAATCAAACTATCCAACGGAGCTGTTTTTTGTTCAATTTTAACAGGTCATTTAATGACCTGTTATTATTAAAATCGCTTATAGAGCCTTTGAGTGTCTGCAGCCCTCACTTGAGTTCCAGTGGTTATGGTGTTTTTTGAGAACCCAGTCCCTGATAACCTCCTTTACTGGTCTTAGAAGTAGTCCCAGCACAGATTCAGGTCCTATGAATGGGATCTCGGTTCCCTTTTTGGCAGCCTCATCTGCTCTTTCATTACTGCAAATCCCTACATGTCCTGGCACCCATTTCAGTTGGACTGTATTATGTTCAGTCAGTAACATGATGCACTCGCGGCACTCCAGTACCAATTTTGACTTAACCAAGGATGCTTCAAGTGCCCTAAGCACTGCTTGGCTATCTGAAAGTATAAGAATTTGTCTACGATTGTAACCTTTTCTAATACTTTCCCTAATACTGGCTCAGATCGCAAAAAACTCAGCCTGAAAGACCGTGGCATATTGACCCAAGCTAAAAGGAAGCTTGGTGTCATTTCCACCAGTTCCTGACTTGCTTTTAGAATCCTCAGTATACCAGACTGGACCCTTATTATTCTCAGGCTTAACCTGACTTTCTCATTCACTGCACTCTGGGTAAGTGACAGTGAATTTGTTGTCAAATGAGACCCTTCGTTCCAAGATGTCAGCTCACATATTGAGAATCCGATAAACATTACTGTCCCAAGGGAGTCTGAGGTTCAATATTCAACACTGTTGTCTGATGGCAGATTCTATGGAATGCCATGAAGGCCTCAGCCTCAACCCAGATGTATAATGGGGTGAGTCCTAACCATAGACAAATAAATAGAAAGACCTCCAACTCATTATATTACCTTCGACACGCTATTGACGCGACATCAAGACACATGGCGGCAAAAATTGGAACTACATCTCATGTTACATAGCCCGATCGTCCATTATACCGATATGATTATTGTAGCCTGATCAGTATTACAGGATCCATTATACCAAAAATATTGCCAGTATTTTTTATTATTCCCCAAAAGAGCGCGTAATGGTTCATCACTTTGAATGAAAAGTTTAACCACAATACGCATACCACATTTTGGTTTAACAAAGTGACAATATGGATGTAAATATATTGGTTGAACATTAATCTGAAAACTATTGAGAACACATTCCATTTCCTTAATACAGTCATATAACCCTTTTAATTAATTTATGAAATCCAATTGTCTCAAGTTTGATTTCTTACATGTTATTAGAAATATGTAATTGAGATACAGGATGTAAATGGAATAGGACATTTTTCTCTAAAGCACCTTAAGCACAATTTTTGAAGAATAATGTTGTGTATCCTGTGTTGGGAGATAAAAACATCATAAAGCAATTGACTTTGACATATTGTAGACTTGACTATTATTATTGGTCTGTTATATAATTATAATTCCCTATTTTTAATGCCAAACATTAGCTTCAAAATTGTCATAAGATGCTTTTGCTATCAAATGGTGTAACACAAGTCCAAAACATTTATTAAATACTACTTTATTTGTTTTTCACCAACAGAGCTGAATATACATTCTTAAAATTACCTGCCATTAGTTATAATCACCATTGAGGATGCACTAGAAGGGATGGTGAATGGGAGAAGAGTTCAGAGCAGAAGAAAATATCAGATGATAGACAACATTGAGGTATATGGATCATATCTTTTTTTTTTTTTTTGCATGTCACGTAATATTAAACTGTTAAATTTATTTAGAATTAAGTCTATTTTTGTATTATATTGTATGTTATGTCATTTTTCTTGTGTACTGACGACGCCATGAATGCTTGTAATTCTATCGGCTAATAAAGATCTAATCTAATCTAATCTATGCAGAGACAAAGAGGATGACAGAGAATAGAAACGATTGGAGAATGCTGGGTTTGCAGAATACAATGAACGAATCACCCACTGAAACAGAGTACCTACAAAGAAAACAATTTATCTACAACAGACATAATGTAATAATTAATCTTAGGCTTTCAACAAAAACACCATTAAGAAATACATACAAAGAAAAAAGTGATATTTTTAAGCCTCTCATGCACAGCTAATTGAAAGCACCGACGTATTAGCAAAAGTAGGTACAATGTAATTTATTAGAGATATTTCACATTTCCTTATTTTGAGCTTCGATACTGGCAGCGCTTGGTTTCATTGTGCCCCCATTGCTGGAAGTATTGTGTCACATGTATTCTCTAAAAATACCTAAATAGTGCACCCAAAACTCTCCAGTTGAGAAAGCTGCAGGTTTATATTGCTGCCATGGTGAAGTGCAATGAATGAAGCAATAATTATGTTAGGTCATGAAAAAGGTTAAAGTAGGTAGGCTGGTGGTGAAGTGGATGGTAGTTCACTGGATGGTGAGGTGTTTGTAGTTCCTGAGTAGGATATCAAGCATCTCTTGATGGAATGGCCCCTCTTAGTAAGTTGTATCTGAAGCCATCGTTATATTGATTACTGTGAAAATGGCTTGCACATATATGTACCCTTTCTGTAAGGATGAGGATTTTCTGCCACAGCTGCCCACATTTGGTACCTGTTACAATCAAGATTCTATTATTATCTTCGAAAAAATACACAACCCAGGGTTGGTATTAATTTAAATTAATGATTTAATCATGATGTAAATAAAATAATGTTCATTATTTATATCAGATAATTGTTATTACTTAAATCACATATTAAAATTATATGCAACTAACATGGTTAAGATGAGAAATAAATTAACTTCCTGAAGAAAAAAATATAAACGTTTTCACATATGACTGTTCTGCTGCTTCTTAAAAATATTAGCAATATATATAAGGAGCAAACTTACATAACTTGACTTGTCCATTTTTAGAAAATACACTTCAGATGCCAAAAACTTACATCTCTGCAATGAATAAAATATTTTCTATGGTGAATTATATTTTTCTTGTTATAAATTCATATAAAATTTCAGCACAGAAAAATCTTTGTTTATTACAGACATATATTTCTAGCATTTTCTGAAAATGGACAGGTTTTGAAAGTTTGCTTCTCATATGTCTTTTCCTAACTCCTATTTAAGGAGCAACAATCTAATTAAAGCATCGTATGATACTGCTGAGGACTGAAATGAATAGCTAACAATATTCAAAGTAACACTTGCACAAATGACAAATGGGCGGTATGTATTTATTTTGAAAACACACAATGCTAAGCTCTTCTGATAAATTTATTTGTAAATATTAATCTATCTAAATAGTTGAATTCTTTTCTAATGAATAACAAACTTTGAATAATATCGTGCCTAAATCTATGCTAATTATTAATATCATTAAGTGCAGATTATTAGTGCTGTAACTTTTCATGTATGAATAATCAGGCCTATGTGTAAACATAGTAAATTATAATTGAAGCAATGTTGTTATTACTTAAAACAGCACATTCAAAAATACACAAGCATGTAGGAACTAATGCACAAATTAAGTTTAAATTAATTACAAAAGAAGGCGAAAAATCATTTTAATAAATCTGATTTCGACAGAGTCTATAAAAATAAAGGTACTACTGTTAACTGTAAAGTCAAATTTTCTAAAATACGTTTTGTTTTCGGGAATGACACTTCTTTACTATTGCGTTACCAAGCTAGGATATGATACCATCCTTGGATAACGCAATTGTAAAGAATTACCCCGGGAACAATATATTTATTCATATCAGGTTCTGTCCCAAGAATTTTAAGATGTGTGATAAACCTAACTTAGCTATATACAAAAATAAGATATTCATTCATACTCAAAGTGTATATTACCTCTGTTAGCTTACTTTAAAGCTCTTAGTGTAATTGCAGTTAGACCTACTACACTCTTGTAATTCAGCACAGTAGTCAGTTCATCATGTGGTAGTAGTAGAAGGAAAAAAACTGCATTCTGAAGTGTATCTTTTAAAACAATTATAGGATCTCAATTTAATAAATGTTTAAGATATGATGGAAGAATTCAGTTTACATTTAAAAACATGAAGGTACATTTAAGCTGCATCTACATGGTTCAGTTTTTCATGTGCGTACGCATGCAATCTGGGAAGAATATTGAAAGACTCAAGTTTAAAGCGCACATTGAATTAAGATGCATGAATATTTTGTATCTACAGGGTACACCGTATTAATATTAAATATCAATCTTGCATGCATTGCTTGAATGTGTAAAGATGAAAGGAAAGTTGAACCGTGTAGATGACGTTAAGTCTGGGAATCTCAAACGTATTTCTTTCTTACCTTTAACGTTGCAAATTATTTCTTGTTGCAGGAAAGCACCAATAACTTCTAAATTAACTCGATCTATTCAAATTTCTTCCATAAGTATAAATGTTCGTTCATTCCATAATTCAAGATTTAAACGGAACAGCCAACATCGAACAATTGATCAACTGAACAAAAAGGCTAATAGGCCATACACAGTAGAATAATATGGCTACTTTGTCTTTAAATGAAAATGTAAATTGGCTATACAATAATAGTAATAATAATTAGAATGTTATGAAACTGACACATCCTGTAAATAATGGATATTAATAATATCTGTTTAAAACTGTCATATTGGCAAAACTTACAACCACAGAACTTTCGAAACCAAAGAGTTTTGTATTACTACCTTTACAAACTCTTTGATCGAAATACCTACAGTTAGCAGTGTCCCGACCACTGTAGCAAACTAAGGAACATCTATGAGCATCCAACATCTATCATCTAAGTTAAACCCCCCTGGTCCTAACAGCATTTCCATTGCTGCACTGGGAGTTGTTCTAAATGATCCCGTTATTGCTATGCAGAATACCCTTTGCAATTCGCTAAGTTCAGTCCTGCAGTTCCTTAATTTAACTCTCGGCCACCACATAAGTGCGGCATAAGAGAGTAAAGGTCTTACCATATTGATGTATATCCAATACATAATATTAGGTTTTAGACCCCAAGTCTTACCAAGCATTCTTCTACAGGTCCAGAAAACCCTGTAGGACTTGGCAATACAGTAGTCTAAATGCTTTTTCCAAGTTAATCACTTGTCCAAGATGAGTCCTAGATATTTAACTTGTGAAGAGTAGGGTATCCTCTCACCAAAAACAGTCGGTTCCTTCAAGTTCCCTATAGACCTCATTCTAGTGAAAGGTACCACTACCGTTTTGTTAGGATTAACAGAAAGTCTATTTCTGTTGCACCAGGTTTCAATCTTTTCCTGTGCAACTTGAAACACTTCGAAGACTGTATTAGGAAATTTCTCTTTAACAATCACAGCAATATCATCTGCGAATCCAATAGTAAAATACCCAGTCCCATTGTGTTCCCGCAACAAGGCATCCACAACCAGGTTCCAAACAGGGGCGATAAAATGCCACCTTGAGGACAGTCCCTGGCCGTAGTCACCTTAAGTGTTTCCCCAAATAGGCCCATGGTAATTTGCCTATTTTCTACCATAAAATGTATCCATCTACAGATGAGTGGAGGAACATTACGCTCTTCAAGGGCTTTTGACACCACTTTGCATGAAGTTTTACCAAACACTCCTTCTATATCCAGAAATGCTCCAATGGCAATTTCCTTAAAAGCCAACGCTTTCTCGATAGATGACACAACATAAAGAAGCACTACTTCTGTAGAATTACCTGGTAGATAGGCAAATTGATACTTGTGTAAAGGAAAATCCTTCAGTACTTTGTTCCTAATGTGCCAATCCACTAATATCTATAGTGCTTTTAGAAGAAATGAGGAGAGGCTAATTGGATGATATGCCTTGTCCTCGGTGTAGTTTCGGTATAAATGTCACTTTGGTCTGTCCCCAAGCCAATGGAACATAACCAGGGGCAAGGCAGACACTAAAGATACTACAGAGTAAAGACTGCAGTGAGTCAATTCCGTGTTGCAGCAGAGCAGGCATGATCTAATCAGGACCAGCGGATTTATATGGTTCAAAAGAATTGATAGCCCATCTTACTTTGGTTACAGTGATCGCTTCCCTGACCAGGTTCCAATACTCTCTGCTCGAACTTAAACAGAGCAGATCTGGTCGCTCGAGCTCAGTCAGTTGGTTATTAACAAACACTTTTGAGTCTGGAAAATGAACTCTTGCTAAATGAGCAAGCATTTCCATTTCAGACTGTATAACTACCATCTTGTAGTTTGATTGTGCTTACTATCTTATGAGCACCTTTAGACATTAGCTTCACGAATCTTGCACTGCTAGGAATGTTTTCTATCACCTCTTAGTGTTCCCTCGAAGCCTGTCTTTTGGCTTTGCGAATAGCCGTGTTGTAACTGGTGAGTTCCCTCCGATAGGTGGTTCAATCACCAGTTCTTCATGCAAGCTTAAAAAGCTTCCTTGTCTTACGTCTAAGTTTACTTAGCTCTTTAGTCCACCAGGGAACTTGCCTTGGTGAGCCAGCAACATTAGCTTGACAATTATTACAATAGGATAGGAGAATGGACTGTTGCAGTTGGTCAACAGCCAACTCCACATCTATTATAGAATGAATGTTCCTACAGATACCCGATAGCAATGCCGAAAGGTCCTTTTTATATCCATCCCAATCAGTTTTCCTCAGGTTCCTATTGATCATTGGATTAGTGATCTGAGATTTAATTCT